>NC_088402.1:72639037-72900826 GCF_034236695.1 Oncorhynchus nerka | reverse complement strand
GTTCCCACATGCTTCAAGAGGGCCACCATTGTTCCTGTTCCCAAGAAAGCTAAGGTAACTGAGCTAAACGACTACCGCCCGTAGCACTCACTTCCGTCATCATGAAGTGCTTTGAGAGACTAGTCAAGGAAAGAGGAATACCTAATTGAGAATGCTGTTCATCGACTACAGCTCGGCATTTAACACCATAGTACCCTCCAAGCTCGTCATCAAGCTCGAGACCCTGGGTCTCGACCCCGCCCTGTGCAACTGGGTACTGGACTTCCTGACGGGCCGCCCCCAGGTGGTGAGGGTAGGCAACAACATCTCCACCCCGCTGATCCTCAACACTGGTGCCCCACAAGGGTGCGTTCTGAGCCCTCTCCTGTACTCCCTGTTCACCCACGACTGCGTGGCCACTCACACCTCCAACTCAATCATCAAGTTTGCGGACGACACAACAGTGGTAGGCTTGATTACCAACAACGACGAGACGGCCTACAGGGAGGAGGTGAGGGCCCTCGGAGTGTGGTGTCAGGAAAATAACCTCACACTCAACGTCAACAAAACTAAGGAGATGATTGTGGACTTCAGGAAACAGCAGAGGGAACACCCCCCTATCCACATCGATGGAACAGTAGTGGAGAGGGTAGCAAGTTTTAAGTTCCTCGGCATACACATCACAGACAAACTGAATTGGTCCACTCACACAGACAGCATCATGAAGAAGGCGCAGCAGCGCCTCTTCAACCTCAGGAGGCTGAAGAATTCGGCTTGTCACCAAAAGCACTCACAAACTTCTACAGATGCACAATCGAGAGCATCCTGGCGGGCTGTATCACCGCCTGGTACGGCAACTGCTCCGCCCACAACCGTAAGGCTCTCCAGAGGGTAGTGAGGTCTGCACACCGCATCACCGGGGGCAAACTACCTGCCCTCCAGGACACCTACACCACCCGATGTTACAGGAAGGCCATAAAGATCATCAAGGACAACAACCACCCGAGCCACTGCCTGTTCTCCCCGCTATCATCTAGAAGGCGAGGTCAGTACAGGTGCATCAAAGCTGGGACCGAGAGACTGAAAAACAGCTTCTATCTCAAGGCCATCAGACTGTTAAACAGCAACCACTAACATTGAGTGGCCGCTGCCAACACACTGACTCAACTCCAGCCACTTTAATATGGGAATTGATGGGAAATGATGTAAAATATATCACTAGCCACTTTAAACAATGCTACCTAATATAATGTTTACATACCCTACATTATTCATCTCATATGTATACGTATATACTGTACTCTATATCATCTACTGCATCCTTATGTAATACATGTATCACTAGCCACTTTAACTATGCCACTTTGTTTACATAATCATCTCATATGTATATACTGTACTCGATACCATCTACTGTATCTTGCCTATGCTGCTCTGTACCATCACTCATTCATATATCTTTATGTACATATTCTTTATCCCCTTACACTGTGTATAAGACAGTAGTTTTGGAATTGTTAGTTAGATTACTTGTTGGTTATTACTGCATTGTCGGAACTAGAAGCACAAGCATTTCGCTACACTCGCATTAACATCTGCTAACCATGTGTATGTGACAAATACGATATGATTTGATGATTTGATTTGACAACATTTTTCTTGAGGCAAGCCAAAGTCGATAGCCAAAGTCTACTCCCCTTCGTCAGTGATTGGTCAACAGTAGGGATTCATCAGTAAAGTCTTTGTTGGTATTCAATGAGAGATGACTCGTTTTCATCCACATTTTACATTTAGAAATACTGCATCAAAGTAAAATGGTGACAAAAACGTCACAAAATGTTGTCATAATATATGCACAAACTCTTCCGAAATGTTTAGGCTGGGAGACTTGCAGGTACCTTTACCGGAGCAAAATTGCACAACTAAGATCTCCTTGCCAAAAATGTCAAAATCAAAGCCAGACACAGATTAGATTAGATTCATTCGGAGTATTTTAGCCTGCCAAGTGTATACAGGCTACGGCGTCTCAAAATGGACAAATAGTACAATCGGCGCTTTTTTCTCATTTTTCAAGCAGATGTCTTATGGGAGCAAACACTTTCGGTTTGCCTGGCCGACGTCGGTTAACCGCCAAACTGGAGAATGTTGACGTCTTAAGTCTCTCTGAATAAGAGCGTCTGCCTAAAGACTCAAATGTTTTAAAAAATGAAGACAAAGACCACCCAGCAGTAAATGAGTATTTGTAAAATGTATCGCATCATAAACTCTATGCTGAAGCGTATTCTTCCCAATGAATACTTATAAAATACTATAAAATTATGCATAAAAATACATGATAAAAAGTTCACAATATTTCTTCCATATTTGTGTTCAGACTTTATGCTGCCCGGGCCCTGCATGTGCCCTCCACATATTGAATTCTACTTGTTGGACAAGTGATTTTTCTCATCTCCCATGTTTTGAAGGTTGTAAAAGTCACCTCTTCACAAAATCAATCAATCTGGAGACATGTTCAGTGCCCTCTGGTCCCAACCCAGATATTTGATATGACAAGAGAACATTTCAAGTGGACAGTGGGCAGTGGTGGAGCGCCGAAACATGGACAACGATGAGCTGCTATTGATTAAAGTACTGCTAAAACAATTGGACAAATTAAACTAACGAGTATTTTGGGTAAATAGCAATACTGGAGGCATACCAGTAAGCAGATGTATTTTTGTTGGTTTCTGCAAACCTCTTTAGGAGCTGTATGTATTTGTTACTGTCCAAGAAAACAAATGTATTTCCTCTTCTTCTATCTTCCTTCCCCCATTATGTCTCTCTCAACCTCTCTCGACCTCTCCCTCTACCCCTCTCTCTCTCTACCTCTCTCTACCCCTCTCTCTCTCTCTCTCTCTCTCTCTCTCTCTCTCTCTCTCTATCTCTCAATCTCTCTACCCCTCTCTCTACCTCTCTCTCTCTCTCTCTCTCTCCCTCTACCCCTATCTCTCTCTACCTCGCTCTACCTCTCTCTCTCTCTCTCTACCCCTCTCTCTTTCTCCCTCTACCACTCTCTCTCTCCTCTACCCCTCTCTCTCTCTCTCTCTCTCTCTCTCTACCCTCTCTCTTTCTCCCTCAACCCCTCTCTCTCTCTCCCTCTACCCCTCTCTCTACCTCCACCTCTACCTCTCTCTCTCTCTCTCTCCCCTCTACCCCCTCTCTCTCTCTCTCCCTCTCTCTCTCTCTCTCTCTCTGTACTCTCTCTCTCCTCTCCCTACCCCTGTCTCTCTCTACCACTCTCTCTCTCTCTCTCTCTCTCTCTCTCTCTCTCCCTCTCCCTCTACCCCTCTCTCTCTCTCTCTCTCTCTCTACCCCTCTCTCCCCCTACCCCTCTCTCTCTACCTCTCTCTACCTCTCTCTCTCTACCCCTCTCTCTCTACCCCCTCTCCCCTCTCCCTCTCTCTCTCTCTGCTGAAACAGACATGTCTGACTAGACCAGCCATACCACCCATAAACCCACTCTCCTCACTTTATGACCTCCAAACTAATCACAAACCTGTCGAGCAGGAAGGTGATAGAACTAGAACAAAGCTGTTGACAAACACACACACACGCACACACACACACACACACACACACACACACACACACACACACACACACACACACACACACACACACACACACACACACACACACACACACACACACACACACACACACACACACACACACACACACAATCATAAAAATAAGCTTTACCAGAGAGAGGTGTTCCCAAGGGAAAATGTGCAGCCACCATGATAAAGAGGCAGATGAGTTGACTAATAATAGGTCTGTTTTGAGGTGAGTACCAAGGCAATTAGTGAGAGTCAACAGGTATTTCTGTTTACAGATAATTCACTTTGGATGCCTATAGACCCCGAACCCTCACTGAGTAGTAATCAGGTTGCTCCGGTTTATATATGGGAGAATTCCCTACGAATATTGCTGTGTTGAGGCTTAGTATTTCAGAGCGAGAGAGTGATGGAAGAGAGAGAGACAGAAAGTGGTATGGGCGTGTGTGTGTGACCATGTGGAGCCGTTTGGATATTTGTAGCAAGAGAAGAAGTCAATCAATACACAGATACTGAGAGGAAGAGAAGAAAAGGGGCAGATCAGATTCAATCTAAAGATAGCAGAGGGAGAGAATGTGAGAGACAGATATTGGCTTAGATAGTCTGTCAGAGGGAAAAGTCAATTTCATTGTCAAGTTGTCATATCACTGTACTCCAGTGGCGGCTGGTGGGAGGAGCTATAGGAGGACGGGCTCATTGTAATGGCTAGAATGGAATCAATGGAACGGAGTCAAACATGGTTTCCATATGTTTCAATATAAAGAATCTGTGATCTTTATGTGTTTGCTTGTGTGTGTGTATGTGCATACACATGCCCATACGTACTCGCTCTCAGTAAATATGTCAGTGGGCTGTCTGTGTGTTTGCACAGTGTGTACGTCAGAACATGCCTGTGTCAGTGTGAAATATAACATTTTAGGCTTGTTTAATGACTTCAGTTGCCACGGCAACAGCCTCCCATTGAAACCCATTCTACAGAGAGAAGAGAGAGAGATAGACAGGATTGGGGGAAAGACTGAGGGGAGGATGGGTAGATGGAGGGGTAGACTGAAGGGGGGTGGGTGTGTGTTGGGTGCAGCACAAAATGGATACTGTGCTCCTACCGTGTAGTGTAGGTATATACATTTTCTGGTTAGTTTGCTATGCATTACACATATAGTACAACTAATGCTTACTACAAAAACATAGGCAGACATAAAAATATGCGTGTGTACTGTGCAAGACATGGCACCAGCCAGCAACACATGAATAAGTTCCTCCAGCAGGAGAAGCGTGTGTTCAGACCAACGCTGTATGTAGACCATGGATTGATGAACCATGTGTTGAAGCCATCGGTCAGCCATATCGACACTCCCCAGTAGCACCAGCCCTCCATAGGAACGGATTTCAATTAAAAAGGACAAAATTACATGTATTGAAGTATTTTTTGTTGTAGTGGGGACAGTAGAATTAGTCATCTCTAAAAAATTATATATTGAACAAAAATATAAATGCAACATGCAACCATTTCAAAGATTTTACTAAGTTACAGTTCATTTAAGGAAATCAGTCAATTGAAATAAAATAACTAGGCCCTAATCTATGGATTTCACACAACTGGACTGAGTTTTTCCCTACAAAAGGGCTTTATTACAGACAGAAATACTCAGCTCATGAAACATGGGACTTTACATGTTGCGTTTATATTATTGTTCAGTGTACTTTGAGGAAAATGTTTATATACACTGCTCAAAGGGAACACTAAAGGGAACACTAAAATAACACAACCTAGATCTGAATGAATGAAATATTCTCATTAAATACTTTTTTCTTTACATAGTTGAATGTGCTGACAACAAAATCACGCAAAAATTATCAATGGAAATCAAATCTATCAACCCATGGAGGTCTGGATTTGGAGTCACACTCAAAATTAAAGTGGAAAACCACACTACAGGCTGATCCAACTTTGATGTAATGTCCTTAAAACAAGTCAAAATGAGGCTCAGTAGTGTGTGTGGCCTCCACGTGCCTGTATGACCTCCCTACAACGCCTGGGCATGCTCCTGATGAGGTGGCGGATGGTCTCCTGAGGGATCTCCTCCCAGACCTGGACTAAAGCATCCTCCAACTCCTGGACAGTCTGTGGTGCAACGTGGCGTTGGTGGATGGAGCGAAACATGATGTCCCAGATGTGCTTAATTGGATTCAGTTCTGGGGAATGGGCGGGCCAGTCCATAGCATCAATGCCTTCCTCTTGCAGGAACTGCTGACACACTCCAGCCACATGAGGTCTAGCATTGTCTTGCATTAGGAGGAACCCAGGGCCAACCGCACCAGCATATTGTCTCACAAGGGGTCTGAGGATCTCATCTCGGTACCTAATGGCAGTCAGGCTACCTCTGGCGAGCACATGGAGGGCTGTGCGGCCCCCCAAAGAGATGCCACCCCACCCCCACATGTGGACGTCGGGCCCTCATACTACCCTCATGGAGTCTGTTTCTGACCGTTTGAGCAGACACATGCACATTTGTGGCCTGCTGGAGGTCATTTTGCAGGGCTTTGGCAGTGCTCCTCCTTGCACAAAGGCGGAGGTAGCAGTCCTGCTGCTAGGTTGTTGCCCTCCTACGGCCTCCTCCACGTCTCCTGATGTACTGGCCTGTCTCCTGGTAGCGCCTCCATGCTCTGGACACTACGCTGACAGACACAGCAAACCTTCTTGCCACAGCTCACATTGATGTTCCATCCTGGATGAGCTGCACTACCTGAACCACTTGTGTGGGTTGTAGACTCCGTCTCATGCTACCACTAGAGTGAAAGCACTGCCAGCATTCAAAAGTGACCAAAACATCAGCCAGGAAGCATAGGAACTGAGAAGTGGTCTGTGGTCACCACCTGCAGAACCACTCCTTTATTGGGGGTGTCTTGCTAATTGCCTATAATTTCCACCTGTTGTCTATTCCATTTGCACAACAGCATGTGAAATTTATTGTCAATCAGTGTTGCTTCCTAAGTGGACAGTTTGATTTCACAGAAGTGTGAAATATATATATATATATATATATATATATATATATATATATATATATATATATATATATATATATACAGTTGAAGTCAGAAGTTTACATACACCTTAGCCAAATACATTTCAAACTCAGTTTTTCACAATTCCTGACATTTAATCCAAGTAAAAATCCCTGTCTTAGGTTCCCTGTTTTAGGTCAGTTAGGATCACCACTTTCACCATTTTAAGAATGTGAAATGTCAGAATAATAGCAGAGAGAACGATTTATTTCAGCTTTAATTTCTTTCATCACTTTCCTAGTGGGTCAGAAGTTTACATACACTCAATTAGTATTTGGTAGTATTGTCTTTAAATTGTTTAACTTGGGTCAAACGTTTCGGGTAGCCTTCCACAAGCTTCCCACAATAAGTTAGGTGAATTTTGGCCCATTCCTCCTGACAGAGCTGGTGTAACTGAGTCAGGTTTGTAGGCCTCCTTGCACGCACACACTTTTTCAGTTCTGCCCACAAATGTTCTACATGATTGAGGTCAGGGCTTTGTGATGGCCACTCCAATAGCTTGACTTTGTTGTCCTTAAGCCATTTTGCCACAACTTTGGAAGTATGATGCTGCCACACCCATGCTTCATGGTTGGGATGGTGTTCTTCGGCTTGCAAGCCTCCCCCTTTTTCCTCCAAACATAATGATGGTTATTGTGGCCAAACAGTTCCATTTTTGATTCATCAGACCATTTCTCCAAAAAGTACAATCTTTGTCCCCATGTGCAGTTGCAAACTGTAGTCTGGCTTTTTTTGGAGCAGTGGCTTCTTCCTTGCTGAGCGGCCTTTCAGGTTATGTCTATATACAACTCGTTTTACTGTGGATATAGATGCTTTTGTACCTGTTTCCTCCAGCATCTTCACAAGATCCTTTGCTGTTGTTTTGGGATTGATCGCACCAAAGTACATTCATCTCTAGGAGACAGACCGCGTCTCCTTCCTGAGCGGTATGATGGCTGCGTGGTCCCATGGTGTTTATACTTGCGTACTATTGTTTGTACAGGTGAACGTGGTACCTTCAGGCACTTGGTAATTGCTCCCAAGGATGAACCAGACTTGGAGGTCTACAATTCTTTTTAAAAAATTCTGAGGTCTTGGCTGATTTCTTTTGATTTTCCCATGATGTCAAGCAAAGAGACACTGAGTTTGAAGGTAGGCCTTGAAATGCATCCACAGGTACACCTCCAATTGACTCAAATTATGTCCATTAGACTATCAGAAGCTTCTAAAGCCATGGCAGCATTTTATGGAATTTTCCAAGCTGTTTAAAGGCACAGTCAACTTAATGTACCCACTGGAATTGTGATTGAACAATTTTTGAAAAAAAGAATTGTGTCATGCACAAAGTAGATGTCCTAACTGTCACAATCGTCTAATGAATTAACAGACCAAGGCGCAGTGTACGTAGAGTTCCACATGTTTAAGCAAATGAAACTCACAAAAACAACAAAGAAGAATAAACGATACATGACGCAAATGCAGTGCTCACAGGCAACTACACACAAACATGATCCCACAAAAAACGGTGGGGAAATGGCTCCCCAATCAGAGACAACGATAAACAGCTGCCTCTGATTGGGAACCATACCAGGCCAACATAGAAATAATTAACCTAGATAGGAACACCCCCCCTAGTCATACCCCGACCTAACCAAAATAGAGAATAACAAGGCTCTCTATGGTCAGGGCGTGATACTAACTGACTTGCCAAAACTATAGTTTGTTAACAAGAAATTTGTGGAGTCGTTGAAAAACGAGTTTTAATGACTCTAAGTGTATGTACACTTCCGACTTCAACTGAATATACATACTTCAACTGTATATATACTGTACAGATCACTGCACCTGTACATAGCCCATCTACCTACCTCATCCCCATACTGGTATTTATTTATTTATCTTGCTCCTTTGCACCCCAGTATCTCTACTTGCACATTCATCTTCTGCACATCTACCATTCCAGTGTTTAATTGCTATATTGTAATTACTTCACCACCATGGCCTATTTATTTCCTTAACTCCCTTATCTTACCTCATTTGCACTCACTGTATATAGACTTTTTGTTTTCTTTTGTTCTACTGTATTATTGACTATGTTTTGTTTATTCCATGTGTACCTCTGTGTTGTTGTATGTGTCGAGTTGCTATGCTTTATCTTGGCCAGGTTGCAGTTGCAAATGAGAACTTGTTCTCAACTAGTCTACCTGGTTAAATAAAGGTGAAATACATTTTTTAAATGAAAAAACTAAAAAAAAAAGATATGTATTAAATTATGTGAGCTAAACATAACAAAAACACACATATTATATATATATATATATATATATATATATATATATATGTGCTTTTTTATGTTACGCTCGCATAATTTACTTTCAATGTATGTATTAAGGCTAATATGGCTAATTGAGTGACTGTCAGTGACTGACATAACAAGAGAAAAACTGCTGAGGCACAACCACATTTTTTAAATGCATCTTGTGTATTCTACTATTCTAACTCTCAACAGTAATTATTTTTAATTTGTTCACTCTGATATGTCACGACCCACATTAACATGGTGCTTGCCTACGGAGCAGCAAGGGGAACTGCCCCTCCCCTCCCTACTTTCAGGCTATGCTCAAATCAACAAGGGGAACTGCCCCTCCCCTCCCTACTTTCAGGATATGCTCAAATCAGCAAGGGAAACTGCCCCTCCCTTCCCTACTTTCAGGATATGCTCAAATCAGCAAGGGAAACTGCCCCTCCCTTCCCTACTTTCAGGATATGCTCAAATCAGCAAGGGGAACTGCCCCTCCCCTCCCTACTTTCAGGATATGCTCAAATCAGCAAGGGAAACTGCCCCTCCCTTCCTTACTTTAAGGCTATGCTCAAGTCAGCAAGGGAAACTGCCCCTCCCTTCCCTACTTTCAGGATATGCTCAAATCAGCAAGGGGAACTGCCCCTCACCTCCCTACTTTCAGGATATGCTCAAGTCAGCAAGGGGAACTGCCCCTCCCCTCCCTACTTTAAGGCTATGCTCAAATCAGCAAGGGAAACTGCCCCTCCCTTCCCTACTTTCAGGCTATCCTCAAGTCAGCAAGGGAAACTGCCCCTCCCTTCCCTACTTTAAGGCTATGCTCAAATCAGCAAGGGGAACTGCCCCTCCCTTCCCTACTTTAAGGCTATGCTCAAATCAGCAAGGGGAACTGCCCCTCCCCTCCCTACTTTCAGGCTATGCTCAAATCAGCAAGGGAAACTGCCCCTCCCTTCCTTACTTTAAGGCTATGCTCAAATCAGCAAGGGGAACTGCCCCTCCCCTCCCTACTTTCAGGCTATGCTCAAATCAGCAAGGGAAACTGCCCCTCCCCTCCCTACTTTCAGGCTATGCTCAAATCAGCAAGGGAAACTGCCCCTCCCCTCCCTACTTTCAGGCTTGCTCAAATCAGGCTGCCCCTCCCTCCCTACTTTCAGGCTATGCTCAAGTCAGCAAGGGAAACTGCCCCTCCCCTCCCTACTTTCAGGCTATCCTCAAGTCAGCAAGGGAAACTGCCCCTCCCTTCCCTACTTTAAGGCTATGCTCAAATCAGCAAGGGGAACTGCCCCTCCTCCCTACTTTAAGGCTATGCTCAAATCAGCAAGGGAACTGCCCCTCCCTTCCCTACTTTCAGGCTATGCTCAAATCAGCAAGGGGAACTGCCCCTCCCTTCCTACTTTAAGGCTATGCTCAAATCAGCAAGGGAACTGCCCCTCCCTCCCTACTTTCAGGATATGCTCAAATCAGCAAGGGGAACTGCCCCTCCCCTCCCTACTTTCAGGATATGCTCAAATCAGCAAGGGAAACTGCCCCTCCCTTCCCTACTTTCAGGATATGCTCAAATCAGCAAGGGAAACTGCCCCTCCCTTCCTTACTTTAAGGCTATGCTCAAATCAGCAAGGGGAACTGCCCCTCCCCTCCCTACTTTCAGGATATGCTCAAGTCAGCAAGGGGAACTGCCCCTCCCTTCCTTACTTTAAGGCTATGCTCAAGTCAGCAAGGGAAACTGCCCCTCCCTTCCCTACTTTCAGGATATGCTCAAATCAGCAAGGGGAACTGCCCCTCCCCTCCCTACTTTCAGGATATGCTCAAGTCAGCAAGGGGAACTGCCCCTCCCTACTTTAAGGCTATGCTCAAATCAGCAAGGGAAACTGCCCCTCCCTTCCCTACTTTCAGGCTATCCTCAAGTCAGCAAGGGAAACTGCCCCTCCCTTCCCTACTTTAAGCTTATGCTTCTTTATTGAGGAAAATGTGCTTACTATGACTGTGATATGCAGTTGTCTTACCTTAAGATGAATGCACTAACTGTAAATCTCTCTGGAGCTAAATGACTAAAATGTAAATGTAGTATACTTTAGAAAGGATGCATTAAGGTGTCTAACAGAATAAATGTGACAAAAACAAATGAGGACATTACATGTATTTCTATAGCTTCCAAAATATATTTTAGTGAAGGAGTGCCAAGATGGAGGCACAGTGGCTTCAACACAGCACCCCTATCAGTCATCTAGTGTATAAATCATGGGTTCTGACAGACACAACTGTCTGTTCTTCTCTTGCATTGCTGTAAACACTGTCAGTGTAATGTGGCATTGTAATGTCAGTGTAATGTGGCATTGTAGTGTCAGTGTAATGTTGCATTGTAATGTCAGTGTAATGTTGCATTGTAATGTCAGTGTAATGTGGCATTGTAATGTCAGTGTAATGTTGCATTGTAATGTCAGTGTAATGTTGCAATGTAATGTCAGTGTAATGTTGCATTGTAATGTCAGTGTACTGTTGCATTGTAATGCCAGTGTAATGTGGCATTGTAATGTCAGTGTAATGTGGCATTGTAATGTCAGTGTAATGTTGCATTGTAATGTTGCATTGTAATGGCAGTGTAATGTTGCATTGTAATGTCAGTGTAATGTTGCAATGTAATGTCAGTGTAATGTGGCATTGTAATGTCAGTGTAATGTGGCATTGTAATGTCAGTGTAATGTTGCATTGTAATGCCAGTGTAATGTGGCATTGTAATGTCAGTGTAATGTTGCATTGTAATGTCAGTGTAATGTGGCATTGTAATGTCAGTGTAATGTTGCAATGTAATGTCAGTGTAATGTGGCATTGTAATGTCAGTGTAATGTTGCATTGTAATGTTGCATTGTAATGGCAGTGTAATGTTGTATTGTAATGTCAGTGTAATGTTGCAATGTAATGTCAGTGTAATGTTGCATTGTAATGTTGCATTGTAATGTCAGTGTAATGTTGCATTGTAATGTCAGTGTAATGTGGCATTGTAATGTCAGTGTAATGTTGCAATGTAATGTCAGTGTAATGTGGCATTGTAATGTCAGTGTAATGTTGCATTGTAATGTTGCATTGTAATGGCAGTGTAATGTTGCATTGTAATGTCAGTGTAATGTGGCATTGTAATGTCAGTGTAATGTTGCAATGTAATGTCAGTGTAATGTGGCATTGTAATGCCAGTGTAATGTGACATTGTAATGTCAGTGTAATGTGGCATTGTAATGTCAGTGTAATGTTGCATTGTAATGCCAGTGTAATGTGACATTGTAATGTCAGTGTAATGTTGCAATGTACATGAATAGCAGATCATTTCTCATTTAACTGAGTCTAATTTGGATGTGTATTTATGCATTTTTGTGAAAAGCCCTGGGACCGGTTTCCAAAAAGCATCTTAAAGCTAAGTTCATCCTTAAGGCTAAGTTCATCCTTAAGATGCTTTTGGGAAACCGGTCCCAGAACAAAGCACAAAACCTCAAGAGACATGCAGTGTTTTAGAAAACCGTGAAATTGTTCTCTTTTATTTGGCATCATGGAGTTTTTAGAAATTCTGTATTTACAATATTGTCATGTGGTGAGTTCTTTTAATTTAAGAATTTTATTTAAACGGAAATTTCATCCTTTGGATGAAAGGAAAACATGCTTTACTATCAAACTGTCAGTGTATTCTGTTTGGAATGCTGATGGTCTAGCTACATGCCTATGTGATCATCTTGACACACCCTTTGCCATCTGGCCTTCACAGGTTGCATGAGAGCACTGGTGGTAACCATGATTCTGCCAATAGAACAGTGGTGTATGTGTCTCAGTTCTGTCGGTGTATCCTCCCTTTATCCAGGCAGAGGCTCTCTTGTGTGCTCTTTGGAGGCATTGGGTACAGACTGATTGGACCACAGTGCATACAAACAGGTTCCATGCTACATCACCCAGACGGGACAGAGAACAGAAGTCTCAGTGATAAACCACCACTGTTTTACTCCCCACCCCCGCTTGTTTGGGTCTCAGACAGTGGCTCACACAGTCTGCCAGAGAACTTTGCTGTCTATAAAAGCTGAACACCTTTTGTGTGGTTAGAGCTCCCTCCCTTAGGCATACCTTTATGTATCGCTTATTACACAATTGTTGGAACGCTTGATCAGTGAAGTGATTTGATTTTACACTATATCAATACACACTGACCCGGCATGTGGTCTCTGTCATCAAGGCTGACCTCTGAAAAAGGGTCAATGAATTTACCGCCAGTCTCCCTTGCATGCTTCAGACTACACACACACACACACAGACACACACACACATAGGCAGCCAAGCATACACACACACACACACACAGACACACACACACATAGGCAGCCAAGCATACACACAAGCACACAGACACACACACACACCCGGGGGATCAGCGAAGTCACTCAAGCCTACCTATTCATCCCTGCTCTGTGAAGCGCTCAAATCAATTACTCCTGTCATCTTTTGAGGGCAAACAGCAGAAAAATAGCCCTCTTTATCCTTCCTTCCTTCTTTCCTTTCCTCCCCTTTTTCTTTTTCCCAATCTGTCTTTTCCTTTCCTTTGCCTGACTCATTAGTCTAACACTTGCATTCATGTTGTCGCCCGTTGTTCTCTTTCTTGGCTTTGCCTCAGTCACCAGATGCAACTCTGATAACTGGCACAGACTCACATGTCCTGACTCTTTGACATACGACATAACAATAGAATAACAATCCATACAGTATACATCCCTATGCTTGTTGTGACACGTCTGATACATGAGAACATATAGATATTGAAGCTGATTCCTGGGCATTATCTTTTTATGTGGGGTGTTTATTCAGTCTCACAGACATTACCACAAACTCATGAAGCAAAAACTATATTCACATGGTACATGGGAGCACACCTAGATCTTGCAGTTGCCAAATGATGCTGTTTGCTGAGGCTGTAACCGTGGCAACCCTTCAGTGCACCCCCTGGACAAAAACTATTTTGGTGCTGAGCTAAAATGCCTACATTTAATGAATTATGCATCTTTGTCAGATAAAAAGATAATCATGAATATTCCTGCATTATTCATTTTTTTACAATAATAATCAGACTCTCTAGATTGATGTTATTGTTATTTTTCTCTTTGTGTTTTTGTTTTCTAATAGTCCATCATTAGGGTGGTTGTAGTTACATTGTTCATGGTCATTTTACTGTGTGCACCTCTGTAATTGCTTGTGGGTGTTATTACTTTGAACTGTTAATCAATAGTTTGATCATTTTAATTAATACATGCATGGCTTGTTCATATGGATGGGGTGTTGAAACCATTGAGCATACAAATGATCTGTCAGCTGGTTTGCTGAATGACTGACATTAGACCTATATGACGTCAGCATATTGACGCCCGTCTCTGTTGCTACAGGTGGTGCCACCAGAGCATTGTGACTGAGTTGTGGCTGAGCACGACTCGAGATACAGTGCCTTCGGAAAGTATTCAGACCCCTGGACTTTTTCCACATGTTGTTAGGTTACAGCCTTATTCATGTTTTCCTCATTAATCTACACACAATACCCCATAATGACGAAGCAAAAACAGGTTTTTAGAAATGTTTGCTAATAAAAAAACTGATTTTACATTTGCATAAGTATTCAGACCCTTCACTCAGTACTTTGTTGAAGCACCTTTGGCAGCGATTACAGCCTTGAGTCTTCTTGGGTACGACGCTACAAGCTTAGCACACCTGTATTTGGGGAGTTCCTCCCATTCTTCTCTGCAGATCCTCTCAAGCTCTGTGAGGTTAGATGGATAGCTTTGCTGCACAACTATTTTCAGGTCTCTATAGAGATGTTCGATCGGGTTCAAGTCCGGGCTCTGGCTGGGTCACTCAAGGACATTCAGAGACTTGTCCCGAAGCCACTCCTGCATTGTCTTGGCTGTGTACTTAGGGTCGTTGTCATGTTGGAAAGTGAAACTTCACCACAGTGTGAGGTCCTGAGCTCTCTGGAGCAAGTTTTCATCAAGGATCTCTCTGTACTTTGTGTAACAGTATAACTTTAAACCGTCCCCTCACCCATACCCGGGCACGAACCAGGGACCCTTTGCACACACTAACAACAGTCACCCACGAAGCATCGTTATCCATCGCTCCACAAAAGCCGTTGCCCTTGCAGAGCAAGGGGAACCACTACTTCAAGGTCTCAGAGCAAGTGACGTCACCGATTGAAACGCTATTTAGAGCGCACCACCGCTAACTAGCCAGCCGTTTCACATCCGTTACACTTGCTCTATTCATCTTTCCCTCGATCCTGACTAGTCTCCCAGTCCCTGCCGCTGAGAAACATCCCTACAGCATGATGCTGCCACCACCATGCTTCAACGTAGCGATGGTGCCAGGTTTTCTCCAGACATGACACTGACTTTTGGCAATCCCCAAGTGGGCTGTCATGTGCCTTTTACTGAGGAGTGGCTTCCGTCTGGAAACTCTAACATAAAGGCCTGATTGGTGGAGTGCTGCAGAGATGGTTGTCCTTTTGGAAGGTTCTCCCCTCTCCACAGAGGAACTTGAGCTCTGGCAGAGTGACCATCGGGTCCTTGGTCACCTCGCTGACCAAGGCCCTTCTCCCCTGATTGCTCAGTTTGGCTGGGCAGCCAGCTCTAGGAAGAGTCTTGGTGGTTCCCAACTTCTTCCATTTAAGAATGATGGAGGCCACTGTGTTCTTGGGGACCTTCAATGCTGCAGACATTTTTTGGTTCCCTTCCCCAGTTCTGTGTCTCGACACAATCCTGTCTCTGAGCTCTACGGACAATTTCATCGACCTTATGAGCTCTACGGACAATTTCATCGACCTTATGCACTGTCAACTGTGGGACCTTATATAGACAGGTGTGTGCCTTTCCAAATCATGCCCAACCAATTAAATTTACCACAGGTGGACTCCAATCAAGTTGAAGAAACATCTCAAGGATGATCAATGGAAATAGGATGGACCTGAGCTCAACTTCGAGTCTCACAGTAAAGAGTCTGAATACTTATGTAAATAAGGTATTTCTGTTTTTAATTTTAATACATTTGCTAAAGATTCTAAAAACATGTTTACGCTTTGTCATTATGGAGTATTGTGTGTAGATTTCTGAGGAACTGTTTTTATTTTTTAAATCCATTTTAGAATATGGCTGTAAAGTAACAAAATGTGGAAAAAGTCAATGGGTCTGAATACAACAACACATACTGTCATTAGATTACAGACAGACAGACACTGTATCAGAAAGGTGTCTTGACAGTATCAAGAGAGCAAGAGAGGAGGAGAGGGGAGAATGTTAAAAGGCTTGGTACTACAGTAGGCTAGGAGAGAGAGAGAGAGAGAGAGAGAGAGAGAGAGAGAGAGAGAGAGAGAGAGAGAAACTCACCTGGAACATGACCCTGTACTGTTCCTCAGGCTTCTGAATCATACACATGTTACACCCCATGGTGTCCTGGACTCAGGCCAGGCGGGGCCAAACTAGTCCAGGAGAACAGTACCTTAAAACACCTCTCTCTCCCTTCGGTGTGGCAGTCAGAGAGCTCCCCACAGGTCCTGAGTGTCAACCCCTCTTATTTCAGGACACTGTGGATTATGGATATCAGAGTTTCTCTGTCCCCAAAAACAGGCTGTGTCCCTGTGTCCTGTTCCTATCCTCGTTCCAGATGTCAAGTTTTACAATCCAAACCTAATCCCTACATTTAAAAAAGGGTTTTGGGTGTCCTCCCATCTGTTTCTGTCCCCATTGCAGAGTACACATATCTTTGTTTGTCTTCATAAGCGTGGAGTGGTTATGTTCAGGTTAGGATTTGCGTGACTTCATCATGATTTTTGGACTGGTGAGTCAGAGGGAGGGAGGGGGGTGGGACTCAGAGATGAGTAAATTGACAAGGGAGCTGAGGATGGGTTGAAAGGACTGACAGTTGATCGGTGTTATTGGGTTGTATTGTATTTAAGACAGTCCATCATAACTATTCAATAATGATTCAATCACCTGTCAATAATAATCATGCATGTGACCTAGACCTAAAGTGTATGCAGCCTAATTCTGCATGATTTCTGTTGAACAGTCACCTTTTGAGCTGTCTCTCTCAACTAGCTGAGACTTTTTCCCCAATGGAACTCAACGTGAACTCGCCCACTCCTTTCCCTGGTCTCACGCTCAGCTCAGCTAATCCTCAGCACTCTTTTAAAGAAACTCTTTCAAAGTTTCAGATGCAATCAGGCACAGATATCAAATAACTTCTTGCCCTCTTTTTCCCCCAACACTCCCTCTCGATTTTCCCACCTTCTTCGCTTTCCAGGTTTAGAAGGATTGCTCAAGTCTGGCTTGTGTGATAAGTTATCCCTCTGACGGCCTTTTTCTCAGGTTTCACTTTTCTTTTGCTCTGGTACTTTCACCTATTCAGGATCAATGGACTCCTCAGTACTTTTTCATTGGTGCTTGGGGTCATTGACATCTTCTGGTTTACCTCCATTGAAACAGACCAAGAAGAGAGAGAGATAATCTGCCCACTGAACAATCTATCCTACTGCCTGAATCTCAAGCCCTGGCTGTTGAGCTAAGATTAGCAGTATGTATTGGCTACACGAAACCCAATAACACGCACACCTGCACACGAATCCCAGTGAGGCAACAACAGACGAGGAAACTGCTGTCTCAAATGCACCTCTCTGTTTGATGTTGTGTATCTGTCAGAATAACAGACACTAAGAACCACTTTTAGGATACAACTGTTTCACTGACACTGGTCTACATACAAAATGTTTATCATGTAAATTATCACTGTGGAGTGTTTGAGGAAACTAGACAGTTGTCTGCAGAAGGTGTGTGAGACAAACTGGTAGATTCAGCTTCAGGTGTTCTTTCAGGTTTCTAGCCAGCTCTTTTGACAGTTATGGCTCATTGATAAGCTAAACCAGGGCATTTCCAATTAACTGAAACACTGGAGGCTATTGATCTGGGGTGTCACTGAATGGAAAAT
Source organism: Oncorhynchus nerka (assembly GCF_034236695.1). Taxonomy (NCBI): domain Eukaryota; kingdom Metazoa; phylum Chordata; class Actinopteri; order Salmoniformes; family Salmonidae; genus Oncorhynchus; species Oncorhynchus nerka. The sequence continues at coordinate 72,882,916 of NC_088402.1, read as the reverse complement.
TATAATTAAATTATAGGCCTGTTAGAGAACAGGAACCCTCCTACTCAGTCATGTGCAATAATCTATATCAAAACCTCTAAGGGATCAATTACATGTTGTGTTTTCAGGACTATTGGTGAAATCAGGACGAGTCAACATTAAGAACACCAATGATAAGCCATGTGTAAAATAATGGGATTTTCATTAGAAATATAAGGTTTAAGGGTCTTTGTTTTCCTCATTAAAATGTGTTGATGGAAAGTATGCCTCTTGCTCCTCTCTCATTGCTATCTATCATTCAATCCGTCCTTCACCTGTTTAAGTGGACTAATTCAGTGTATTGACTTCCATCCTGCACTCCTTCTCTCATTATCCCCTAAGATAATGCATGCTGAAGTGGAAACGTACGACATTATACTGTAACCGTGTAACCATTTACAGCCTGTATCTCTCCTGACTGTCTCGGTCTCATTACCTTTAACAGGTTAAACGTTTAAGTCCCATCAGCACTTCCTCCAGAAGGCCCTGCAATCTGGACATCACTCAACATGTTATGCTTTCAAAAGTTCACCTCTGCCCAGCCAAGCTACTGTCAAAAACAAGGTGTTAGCTGCTGTAATCCTTCCTCAAAGCCTCACTGACTGCACCTACCTATACTATCTCCAGACACTCAGTGTTATCCTTGACACTGGCACATACTCACAGTATATAACCAACTGCAATATAAAAGATCAACACACACACACAGAGACATGCACACACACTTGTAAAAAAACAACTCCCAGTCTGTCAGGCTAGGCAGTAAGCACCAGAGCCAATGCCAGTCTAGCTGTAGAACTGTGTCAGACAGTCACAGCAGGTGCTGAAAGCCAAACAGGCGTGTCAAATGTCCCAACGGTTCCTACGCTCTCTCCATGTTCAGTTCCACATTGAGCCTTTCATCGCATGAGGATGTACGCGAATTCTAATTCTGACCTGGCCACTATTGTAAAACCTCTAGTTTGAGACCCACAGTCTGTCATGTGAATGATCTGAGTCTAACAGGTATGGACTCTACAGATCCACGAAGGAAAGAAGGAGAGGAGATGTAAAATGTAGTGATGAGAAATGACAGAAAATTAGAGTATTTCCTCTTGCAGGACTTCTGCCACTCTATGTCCTCACAAACAAAAACAAAGCTTAAACTAGAGCCCAGAAAAAGAAAGTTCATCCATCTTCTACTGCAGGAAGAAAATAACATCAAATCAAGAATGTGAGGTACCAGATCTGCAGTAATAATCCACCTTTTGTCTGTTGGTCATTCTTTAAAAAATCCGCAATTAGAAACAAAAGCGTTGGGAGGGACAAAAGCGTCCATCCAGGTGGTTTATAGAGCCAGAGTGTAAAGCACACTGCCTCCCTCAGGTTGGACATAAATCCCAATCACCACACTCAGAAGATGATAGAAATCACTGACGGCTGATTGGGGGATTGTCTTGGCTTCTCCCCTCAGGCACGACAGTAAATGCACTCCCCCACTGCAGAGGGGAACACAAAGGCGTTCCTGCCCAGCGGTAAGGAGCCTGCTGATCCGCACACAGCACTATCAAGCATGTCTGCTACTGCTGAATAGGATTCTACTGGATGCAACACTGTTCTCTCTCTCTCTCTGGCTTTCCAGAGGTAGGCTCTGGCCCCCTCCCCTAGTCCCCCCATTTGCTACCCCTCCTCCCCCTCTTGCTCTCTCTCTTGCTCCCTTCTCTCTCCCTCTTTCTCTGTCTCTCTCTCTGTGGGAAACACAGGGCATGCTCCAGAAAGCCTGATGATCTGTTTTCACTATGCAGGTAGAACAGAGCTGAAGGAGAGAGAGAGAGTAAGCTACTACAATCTACATGAAATAATGAACAGTCAAGGAGCACTATCAATAAACATTTGTCAATATTCATATATAATGTGACATACTGTATGTATCCCTACAAGTATCAATTGCTTAATGATAAGGTACCAAGAATAATATGGGATAATGTACTGTACTAGACAAACAGAAATGGCCAAAGGAGGTAGAGAGCCTGTGAATTGAAATGAGTTGAAGCGCTGACACACAGAAGGAAGAAAATGAGAAGGAAAAGAGAGGGAGACAGAACAATTGGATAACAGGTGTATGATGGGATGGATTTAAAGATGGAACACAGCCAAGGAATGTGAAGTACATGACTGTGTGGGAGAGAGTGGGAGATGGAGAAAAAGAGGGGGTGGGGTGGAGACAGGGAGGGCTTTCAGCAGTACGGCATTCAAAATGCAAACAATACAAACCTGTAAATTCTAAAATCATGTGGATAACAAAAAGGTTTAAATGCTGTGTATATGCACCTGTTTTGTTTTCACAATACTTGTGTATTCCCTCAAGATATATATTTTCATTGACTTACCTTGACCCTCTCTCCCTCTCTGAATATCAAGCTGCATTTTAGTGCTGTTCATTGTCTAATTTAAATTTTAAACACAGCTCTGTCGGCACATTTGCAACAATCACACTGCCAATTCTTTTAGAACCAAGTAGAGCTATGAGATACAGACCAGGGGACGGGGCGGATTAAATCAGTGAATCCCTGTAAACTGAACACTGTAAGAAAGAACAAATATTAAAAATAAAATTATAGCCTACAAACAACTATTTAAAAAATGATATTTTTTACATTATTTCGGTATTTCTCTCCCCCTCTCCCCTGTCGTCCTCTCTCCTGTCTTCCTCTCTCCTGTCTTCCTCTCCACTGTCGTCCTCTCTCCTGTCTTCCTCTCCCCTGTCGTCCTCTCTCCTGTCTTCCTCTCTCCTGTCGTCCTCTCTCCTGTCTTCCCCTCTCCTGTCTTCCTCTCTCCTGTCTTCCTTTCCTCTGTCGTCCTCTCTCCTGTCTTCCTCTCTCCTGTCGTCCTCTCTCCTGTCTTCCTCTCTCCTGTCTTCCTCTCTCCTGTCTTCTTCTCTCCTGTCGTCCTCTCCCCTGTCGTCCTCTCCCCTGTCGTCCTCTCCCCTGTCGTCCTCTCTCCTGTCTTCCTCTCTCCTGTCTTCCTCTCTCCTGTCGTCCTCTCCCCTGTCTTCCTCTCTCCTGTCTTCCTCTCCCCTGTCGTCCTCTCTCCTGTCTTCCTCTCCCCTGTCGTCCTCTCTCCTGTCTTCCTCTCCCCTGTCGTCCTCTCTCCTGTCTTCCTCTCTCCTGTCTTCTTCTCTCCTGTCTTCCTCTCTCCTGTCTTCCTCTCCCCTGTCTTCCTCTCTCCTGTCTTCCTCTCTCCTGTCTTCCTCTCTCCTGTCTTCCTCTCCCCTGTCGTCCTCTCCCCTGTCTTCCTCTCCCTGTCGTCCTCTCTCCTGTCTTCCTCTCTCCTGTCGTCCTCTCTCCTGTCTTCCTCTCCCCTGTCTTCCTCTCTCCCTGTCGTCCTCTCTCTCCTTCCTCTCCCCTGTCGTCCTCTCTCCTGTCTTCCTCTCCCCTGTCGTCCTCTCTCCTGTCTTCCTCTCCCCTGTCTCTTCCTCTCTCCTGTCTTCTCTCTCCTGTCTTCCTCTCTCCTGTCTTCCTCTCTCCTGTCTTCCTCTCTCCTGTCTTCCTCTCTCCTGTCTTCCTCTCCCCTGTCTTCCTCTCCCTGTCTTCCTCTCCCCTGTCTTCCTCTCTCCTGTCGTCCTCTCTCCTGTCTTCCTCTCCCCTGTCTTCCTCTCTCCTGTCTTCCTCTCCCCTGTCGTCCTCTCTCCTGTCTTCCTCTCCCCTGTCATCCTCTCCCCTGTCTTCCTCTCCCCTGTCGTCCTCTCTCCTGTCTTCCTCTCTCCTGTCTTCTTCTCTCCTGTCTTCCTCTCTCCTGTCTTCCTCTCTCCTGTCTTCCTCTCTCCTGTCTTCCTCTCCCCTGTCGTCCTCTCCCCTGTCTTCCTCTCCCCTGTCGTCCTCTCTCCTGTCTTCCTCTCTCCTGTCGTCCTCTCTCCTGTCTTCCTCTCCCCTGTCTTCCTCTCCCCTGTCGTCCTCTCCCCTGTCTTCCTCTCCCCTGTCGTCCTCTCTCCTGTCTTCCTCTCCCCTGTCGTCCTCTCCGCTGTCTTCCTCTCTCCTGTCTTATTCTCTCCTGTCTTCCTCTCTCCTGTCTTCCTCTCTCCTGTCTTCCTCTCCCCTGTCGTCCTCTCCCCTGTCTTCCTCTCCCCTGTCGTCCTCTCCCCTGTCTTCCTCTCTCCTGTCGTCCTCTCTCCTGTCTTCCTCTCCCCTGTCTTCCTCTCCCCTGTCTTCCTCTCCCCTGTCGTCCTCTCCCCTGTCTTCCTCTCCCTGTCGTCCTCTCTCCTGTCTTCCTCTCCCCTGTCGTCCTCTCTCCTGTCTTCCTCTCCCCTGTCGTCCTCTCTCCTGTCTTCCTCTCCCCTGTCGTCCTCTCTCCTGTCTTCCTCTCTCCTGTCTTCTTCTCTCCTGTCTTCCTCTCTCCTGTCTTCCTCTCTCCTGTCTTCCTCTCTCCTGTCTTCCTCTCTCTCCCTGTCGTCCTCTCCCTGTCTTCCTCTCCCCTGTCGTCCTCTCTCCTGTCTTCCTCTCCCCTGTCTTCCTCTCTCCTGTCTTCCTCTCCCCTGTCGTCCTCTCTCCTGTCTTCCTCTCCCCTGTCATCCTCTCCCCTGTCTTCCTCTCCCCTGTCGTCCTCTCTCCTGTCTTCCTCTCTCCTGTCTTCTTCTCTCCTGTCTTCCTCTCTCCTGTCTTCCTCTCTCCTGTCTTCCTCTCTCCTGTCTTCCTCTCCCCTGTCGTCCTCTCCCCTGTCTTCCTCTCCCCTGTCGTCCTCTCTCCTGTCTTCCTCTCTCCTGTCGTCCTCTCTCCTGTCTTCCTCTCCCCTGTCTTCCTCTCCCCTGTCGTCCTCCCCTGTCTTCCTCTCCCCTGTCGTCCTCTCTCCTGTCTTCCTCTCCCTGTCGTCCTCTCCGCTGTCTTCCTCTCTCCTGTCTTATTCTCTCCTGTCTTCCTCTCTCCTGTCTTCCTCTCTCCTGTCTTCCTCTCCCCTGTCGTCCTCTCCCCTGTCTTCCTCTCCCCTGTCGTCCTCCTCCTGTCTTCCTCTCTCCTGTCTTCTCTCTGTCTTCCCTCCCCTGTCTTCCTCTCCCCTGTCTTCCTCTCCCCTGTCGTCCTGTCTTCCTCTCCCCTGTCGTCCTCTCTCCTGTCTTCCTCTCCCCTGTCGTCCTCTCTCCTGTCTTCCTCTCTCCTGTCTTCTTCTCTCCTGTCTTCCTCTCTCCTGTCTTCCTCTCTCCTGTCTTCCTCTCCCCTGTCGTCCTCTCCCCTGTCGTCCTCTCCCCTGTCTTCCTCTCCCTGTCTTCCTCTCCCCTGTCGTCCTCTCTCCTGTCTTCCTCTCTCCTGTCTTCCTCTCTCCTGTCTTCCTCTCCCCTGTCGTCCTCTCCCCTGTCTTCCTCTCCCCTGTCTTCCTCTCCCCTGTCGTCCTCTCCCCTGTCGTCCTCTCCCCTGTCTTCCTCTCCCCTGTCTTCCTCTCCCCTGTCGTCCTCTCTCCTGTCTTCCTCTCTCCTGTCTTCCTCTCCCCTGTCGTCCTCTCCCCTGTCTTCCTCTCCCCTGTCGTCCTCTCCCCTGTCTTCCTCTCCCCTGTCGTCCTCTCCCCTGTCTTCCTCTCTCCTGTCGTCCTCTCTCCTGTCTTCCTCTCTCCTGTCTTCCTCTCTCCTGTCTTCCTCTCCCCTGTCGTCCTCTCTCCTGTCTTCCTCTCTCCTGTCTTCCTCTCTCCTGTCTTCCTCTCCCCTGTCTTCCTCTCCCCTGTCTTCCTCTCCCCTGTCTTCCTCTCTCCTGTCTTCCTCTCTCCTGTCTTCTTCGCTCCTGTCTTCCTCTCTCCTGTCTTCCTCTCCGCTGTCTTCCTCTCCCCTGTCTTCCTCTCCCCTGTCGTCCTCTCCCCTGTCTTCCTCTCCCCTGTCTTCCTCTCCCCTGTCGTCCTCTCCCCTGTCTCCTCTCCCCTGTCGTCCTCTCCCTGTCTTCCTCTCTCCTGTCTTCCTCTCTCCTGTCGTCCTCTCCCCTGTCTTCCTCTCCCCTGTCTTCCTCTCCCTGTCGTCCTCTCCCTGTCTTCCTCTCCCCTGTCGTCCTCTCTCCTGTCTTCCTCTCCCCTGTCGTCCTCTCTCCTGTCTTCCTCTCTCCTGTCTTCTTCTCTCTCCTGTCTTCCTCTCCCTGTCTTCCTCTCCCCTGTCTTCCTCTCTCTGTCTTCCTCTCTCCTGTCTTCCTCTCTCCTGTCTTCCTCTCCCCTGTCGTCCTCTCCCCTGTCGTCCTCTCTCCTGTCTTCCTCTCTCCTGTCTTCCTCTCTCCTGTCTTCCTCTCTCCCCTGTCGTCCTCTCCCCTGTCTTCCTCTCCCCTGTCTTCCTCTCCCCTGTCTTCCCTGTCTCCCCCTGTCTTCCTCTCCCCTGTCTTCCTCTCCCCTGTCGTCCTCTCCCTGTCTCCTCTCTCCTGTCTTCCTCTCTCCTGTCTTCTTCTCTCCTGTCTTCCTCTCTCCTGTCTTCCTCTCTCCTGTCTTCCTCTCCCCTGTCGTCCTCTCCCCTGTCCCTCTCCCTGTCTTCCTCTCCTGTCTTCCTCTCCCCTGTCTTCCTCTCCCTGTCTTCCTCTCTCCTGTCTTCCTCTCTCCTGTCTTCCTCTCCCCTGTCGTCCTCTCCCTGTCTTCCTCTCCCCTGTCTTCCTCTCCCCTGTCGTCCTCTCTCCTGTCTTCCTCTCTCCTGTCTTCCTCTCTCCTGTCTTCCTCTCCCCCTGTCGTCCTCTCCCCTGTCGTCCTCTCCCCTGTCTTCCTCTCTCCTGTCTTCCTCTCCCCTGTCGTCCTCTCTCCTGTCGTCCTCTCTCCTGTCTTCCTCTCTCCTGTCTTCCTCTCCCCTGTCGTCCTCTCTCCTGTCTTCCTCTCCCCTGTCGTCCTCTCTCCTGTCTTCCTCTCCCCTGTCGTCCTCTCCCCTGTCTTCCTCTCTCCTGTCTTCCTCTCTCCTGTCTTCCTCTCCCTGTCTCCCCCCTGTCTTCCTCTCCTCTCCCCTGTCGTCCTCTCTCCTGTCTTCCTCTCTCCTGTCTTCTTCTCTCCTGTCTTCCTCTCTCCTGTCTTCCTCTCTCCTGTCTTCCTCTCTCCTGTCTTCCTCTCCCCTGTCATCCTCTCCCCTGTCTTCCTCCCCCCCTCCCCTGTCTTCCTCTCTCTCTCCTGTCTTCCTCTCTCCTGTCTTCCTCTCTCCTGTCTTCCTCTCCCCTGTCGTCCTCTCCCCTGTCTTCCTCTCTCCTGTCGTCCTCTCTCCTGTCTTCCTCTCCCTGTCTTCCTCTCCTGTCTTCCTCTCCCCTGTCTTCCTCTCTCCTGTCTTCCTCTCCCCTGTCGTCCTCTCCCCTGTCTTCCTCTCCCCTGTCGTCCTCTCTCCTGTCTTCCTCTCTCCTGTCTTCCTCTCTCCTGTCTTCCTCTCTCCTGTCTTCCTCTCTCCTGTCTTCCTCTCCCTGTCTCCTCTCCCCTGTCTTCCTCTCCCTGTCTTCTCTCCCCTGTCTTCCTCTCCCCTGTCGTCCTCTCTCTCCTGTCTTCCTCTCTTCCTGTCCTGTCTTCTCTCCTGTCTTCCTCTCTCTCTCCTGTCTTCCTCTCTCCTGTCTTCCTCTCTCTCCTGTCTTCCTCTCCTGTCTTCCTCTCCCTCTCCCCTGTCTTCCTCTCCCCTGTCGTCCTCTCTCCTGTCTTCCTCTCTCCTGTCGTCCTCTCTCCTGTCTTCCTCTCCCTGTCTTCCTCTCCCTGTCTTCCTCTCCCTGTCGTCCTCCTGTCTTCCTCTCCCCTGTCGTCCTCTCTCCTGTCTTCCTCTCCCCTGTCGTCCTCTCCCTGTCTTCCTCTCTCCTGTCTTATTCTCTCCTGTCTTCCTCTCTCCTGTCTTCCTCTCTCCTGTCTTCCTCTCCCCTGTCTTCCTCTCCCCTGTCTTCCTCTCCCCTGTCGTCCTCTCCCCTTCCTCTTCCTGTCTCCCCTGTCTTCCTCTCCCCTGTCTTCCTCTCCCCTGTCTTCCTCTCCCCCCTGTCGTCCTCTCTCCCCTGTCTTCCTCTCCCCTGTCGTCCTCTCTCCTGTCTTCCTCTCCCCTGTCGTCCTCTCTCCTGTCTTCCTCTCCCCTGTCTTCCTCTCTCCTGTCTCCCCTGTCGTCCTCTCCCCTGTCTTCCTCTCCCTGTCTTCCTCTCCCCTGTCTTCCTCCCCTGTCTCCTCTCCTGTCTTCCTCTCCCCTGTCTTCCTCTCCCCTGTCTTCCTCTCCCCTGTCGTCCTCTCTCCTGTCTTCCTCTCCCCTGTCGTCCTCTCCCCTGTCGTCCTCTCCCCTGTCGTCCTCTCCCCTGTCTTCCTCTCCCCTGTCTTCCTCTCTCCTGTCTTCCTCTCCCCTGTCTTCCTCTCCCCTGTCTTCCTCTCCCCTGTCGTCCTCTCTCCTGTCTTCCTCTCCCCTGTCGTCCTCTCCCTGTCGTCCTCTCCCCTGTCTTCCTCTCTCCTGTCTTCTTCTCTCCTGTCTTCCTCTCTCCTGTCTTCCTCTCTCCTGTCTTCCTCTCCCCTGTCTTCCTCTCCCCTGTCTTCCTCTCCCCCTGTCTTCCTCTCCCCTGTCTTCCTCTCCCCTGTCGTCCTCTCTCCCTGTCTTCCTCTCTCCTGTCTTCCTCTCTCCTGTCTTCCTCTCTCCTGTCTTCCTCTCTCCTGTCTTCCTCTCTCCTGTCTTCCTCTCCCCTGTCGTCCTCTCCCTGTCTTCCTCTTCCCTGTCGTCCTCTCCCCTGTCTTCCTCTCTCCTGTCGTCCTCTCTCCTGTCTTTCTCTCCCCTGTCTTCCTCTCCCTGTCTTCCTCTCCCCTGTCGTCCTCTCCCCTGTCTTCCTCTCCCCTGTCGTCCTCTCCCCTGTCGTCCTCTCCCCTGTCGTCCTCTCCCCTGTCTTCCTCTCCCTGTCTTCCTCTCTCCTGTCTTCCTCTCCCTGTCTTCCTCTCCCCTGTCTTCCTCTCCCCTGTCGTCCTCTCTCCTGTCTTCCTCTCCCCTGTCGTCCTCTCCCCTGTCGTCCTCTCCCCTGTCGTCCTCTCCCCTGTCTTCCTCTCCCCTGTCTTCCTCTCTCCTGTCTTCCTCTCCCCTGTCTTCCTCTCCCCTGTCTTCCTCTCCCCTGTCGTCCTCTCTCCTGTCTTCCTCTCCCCTGTCGTCCTCTTCCCTGTCGTCCTCTCCCCTGTCTTCCTCTCTCCCTGTCTTCTTCTCTCCTGTCTTCCTCTCTCCTGTCTTCCTCTCCTGTCTTCCTCTCCCTGTCTTCCTCTCCCCTGTCGTCCTCTCCCCTGTCGTCCTCTCCCCTGTCTTCCTCTCCCCTGTCTTCCTCTCCCCCTGTCGTCCTCTCTCCTGTCTTCCTCTCTCCTGTCTTCTTCTCTCCTGTCTTCCTCTCTCCTGTCTTCCTCTCTCTCCTGTCTTCCTCTCTCCTGTCTTCCTCTCCCCTGTCGTCCTCTCCCCTGTCTTCCTCTCTCCTGTCGTCCTCTCTCCTGTCTTCCTCTCTCCTGTCGTCCTCTCTCCTGTCTTTCTCTCCCCTGTCTTCCTCTCCCCTGTCTTCCTCTCCCTGTCGTCCTCTCCCTGTCTTCCTCTCTCCCCTGTCGTCCTCTCCGCTGTCTTCCTCTCCCCTGTCTTCTTCTCTCCTGTCTTCCTCTCTCCTGTCTTCCTCTCTCCTGTCTTCCTCTCCCCTGTCGTCCTCTCTCCTGTCTTCCTCTCCCCTGTCGTCCTCTCCCCTGTCTTCCTCTCCCCTGTCGTCCTCTCTCCTGTCTTCCTCTCCCCTGTCGTCCTCTCCCCTGTCGTCCTCTCCCCTGTCTTCCTCTCTCCTGTCTTCCTCTCCCCTGTCGTCCTCTCTCCTGTCTTCCTCTCTCCTGTCTTCCTCTCTCCTGTCTTCCTCTCCCCTGTCGTCCTCTCCCTGTCTTCCTCTCCCTGTCTTCCTCTCCCCTGTCGTCCTCTCCCCTGTCTTCCTCTCTCCTGTCTTCCTCTCTCCTGTCTTCCTCTCCCTGTCGTCCTCTCCCCCTGTCGTCCTCTCCCCTGTCTTCCTCTCCCCTGTCTTCCTCTCCCCTGTCGTCCTCTCTCCTGTCGTCCTCTCTCCTGTCTTCCTCTCTCCTGTCTTCCTCTCCCCTGTCGTCCTCTCTCCTGTCTTCCTCTCCCTGTCGTCCTCTCTCCTGTCTTCCTCTCCCCTGTCGTCCTCTCCCCTGTCTTCCTCTCTCCTGTCGTCCTCTCTCCTGTCTTCCTCTCCCCTGTCGTCCTCTCTCCTGTCTTCCTCTCCCCTGTCGTCCTCTCTCCTGTCTTCCTCTCCCCTGTCTTCCTCTCTCCTGTCTTCCTCTCTCCTGTCTTCTTCTCTCCTGTCTTCCTCTCTCCTGTCTTCCTCTCTCCTGTCTTCCTCTCTCCTGTCTTCCTCTCCCCTGTCGTCCTCTCCTGTCTTCCTCTCCCCTGTCGTCCTCTCTCCTGTCTTCCTCTCTCTGTCGTCCTCTCTCCTGTCTTCCTCTCCCCTGTCTTCCTCTCTCCTGTCTTCCTCTCCCCTGTCTTCCTCTCCCTGTCTTCCTCTCCCCTGTCGTCCTCTCCCCTGTCTTCTTCTCCCCCCCTGTCGTCCTCTCCCTGTCTTCCTCTCTCCTGTCTTCTTCTCTCCTGTCTTCCTCTCCCCTGTCTTCCTCTCTCCTGTCTTCCTCTCCCCTGTCGTCCTCTCCCCTGTCTTCCTCTCCCCTGTCGTCCTCTCCCCTGTCTTCTTCTCCCCTGTCGTCCTCTCCGCTGTCTTCCTCTCTCCTGTCTTCTTCTCTCCTGTCTTCCTCTCTCCTGTCTTCCTCTCTCCTGTCTTCCTCTCCCCTGTCGTCCTCTCTCCTGTCTTCCTCTCCCTGTCCCTCTCCCTGTCGTCCTCTCCCCTGTCTTCCTCTCTCTGTCGTCCTCTCTCCTGTCTTCCTCTCCCCTGTCTTCCTCTCTCCTGTCTTCCTCTCCCCTGTCGTCCTCTCTCCTGTCTTCCTCTCCCCTGTCGTCCTCTCCCCTGTCTTCCTCTCCCCTGTCGTCCTCTCTCCTGTCTTCCTCTCTCCTGTCTTCCTCTCTCCTGTCTTCCTCTCTCCTGTCTTCCTCTCCCCTGTCGTCCTCTCCCCCTGTCGTCCTCTCCCCTGTCTTCCTCTCTCCTGTCTTCCTCTCCCCTGTCGTCCTCTCTCCTGTCTTCCTCTCTCCTGTCTTCTTCTCTCCTGTCTTCCTCTCTCCTGTCTTCCTCTCTCCTGTCTTCCTCTCTCCTGTCTTCCTCTCCCCTGTCGTCCTCTCCCCTGTCTTCCTCTCCCCTGTCGTCCTCTCTCCTGTCTTCCTCTCTCCTGTCGTCCTCTCTCCTGTCTTCCTCTCCCCTGTCTTCCTCTCCCCTGTCTTCCTCTCCCCTGTCGTCCTCTCCCCTGTCTTCCTCTCCCCTGTCGTCCTCTCTCCTGTCTTCCTCTCCCCTGTCGTCCTCTCCGCTGTCTTCCTCTCTCCTGTCTTATTCTCTCCTGTCTTCCTCTCTCCTGTCTTCCTCTCTTCCGTCTTCCTCTCCCCTGTCGTCCTCTCCCCTGTCTTCCTCTCCCCTGTCGTCCTCTCCCCTGTCTTCCTCTCTCCTGTCGTCCTCTCTCCTGTCTTCCTCTCCCCTGTCTTCCTCTCCCCTGTCTTCCTCTCCCCTGTCGTCCTCTCCCCTGTCTTCCTCTCCCCTGTCGTCCTCTCTCCTGTCTTCCTCTCCCCTGTCGTCCTCTCTCCTGTCTTCCTCTCTCCTGTCTTCTTCTCTCCTGTCTTCCTCTCTCCTGTCTTCCTCTCTCCTGTCTTCCTCTCCCCTGTCGTCCTCTCCCCTGTCGTCCTCTCCCCTGTCTTCCTCTCCCTGTCTTCCTCTCCCCCTGTCGTCCTCTCTCCTGTCTTCCTCTCTCCTGTCTTCCTCTCTCCTGTCTTCCTCTCCCCTGTCGTCCTCTCCCCTGTCGTCCTCTCCCCTGTCTTCCTCTCCCCTGTCTTCCTCTCCCCTGTCGTCCTCTCCCCTGTCTTCCTCTCCCCTGTCTTCCTCTCCCCTGTCGTCCTCTCTCCTGTCTTCCTCTCTCCTGTCTTCCTCTCCCCTGTCGTCCTCTCTCCTGTCTTCCTCTCCCCTGTCGTCCTCTCCCTGTCTTCCTCTCCCCTGTCGTCCTCTCCCCTGTCTTCCTCTCTCCTGTCGTCCTCTCTCCTGTCTTCCTCTCTCCCTGTCTTCCTCTCTCCTGTCTTCCTCTCCCCTGTCGTCCTCTCTCCTGTCTTCCTCTTTCCTGTCTTCCTCTCTCCTGTCTTCCTCTCTCCCTGTCTTCCTCTCCCCTGTCTTCCTCTCCCCTGTCTTCCTCTCTCCTGTCTTCCTCTCTCCTGTCTTCTTCGCTCCTGTCTTCCTCTCTCCTGTCTTCCTCTCCGCTGTCTTCCTCTCCCCTGTCTTCCTCTCCCCTGTCGTCCTCTCCCTGTCTTCCTCTCCCCTGTCTTCCTCTCCCCTGTCGTCCTCTCCCCTGTCGTCCTCTCCCCTGTCGTCCTCTCCCCTGTCTTCCTCTCCCCTGTCTTCCTCTCCCCTGTCGTCCTCTCCCCTGTCTTCCTCTCCCCTGTCGTCCTCTCCCCTGTCTTCCTCTCCCCTGTCGTCCTCTCTCCTGTCTTCCTCTCTCCTGTCTTCTTCTCTCCTGTCTTCCTCTCTCCTGTCTTCCTCTCCCCTGTCTTCCTCTCCCCTGTCTTCCTCTCTCCTGTCTTCCTCTCTCCTGTCTTCCTCTCCCCTGTCGTCCTCTCCCCTGTCGTCCTCTCTCCTGTCTTCCTCTCTCCTGTCTTCCTCTCTCCTGTCTTCCTCTCCCCTGTCGTCCTCTCCCCTGTCTTCCTCTCCCCTGTCTTCCTCTCCCCTGTCTTCCTCTCCCCTGTCGTCCTCTCCCCTGTCTTCCTCTCCCCTGTCGTCCTCTCCCCTGTCGTCCTCTCCCCTGTCTTCCTCTCTCCTGTCTTCCTCTCTCCTGTCTTCCTCTCTCCTGTCTTCCTCTCCCCCTGTCTTCCTCTCCCCTGTCTTCCTCTCCCCTGTCGTCCTCTCCCCTGTCTTCCTCTCCCCTGTCGTCCTCTCCCCTGTCTTCCTCTCCCCTGTCGTCCTCTCCCTGTCTTCCTCTCTCCTGTCTTCCTCTCTCCTGTCTTCCTCTCTCCTGTCTTCCTCTCCCCTGTCGTCCTCTCCCCTGTCGTCCTCTCCCCTGTCTTCCTCTCCCCTGTCTTCCTCTCCCCTGTCGTCCTCTCTCCTGTCTTCCTCTCTCCTGTCTTCTTCTCTCCTGTCTTCCTCTCTCCTGTCTTCCTCTCTCCTGTCTTCCTCTCTCCTGTCTTCCTCTCCCCTGTCGTCCTCTCCCCTGTCTTCCTCTCCCCTGTCGTCCTCTCCCCTGTCTTCCTCTCTCCTGTCGTCCTCTCTCCTGTCTTCCTCTCCCCTGTCTTCCTCTCCCCTGTCTTCCTCTCCCCTGTCGTCCTCTCCCCTGTCTTCCTCTCCCCTGTCGTCCTCTCTCCTGTCTTCCTCTCCCCTGTCGTCCTCTCCACTGTCTTCCTCTCCCCTGTCTTCTTCTCTCCTGTCTTCCTCTCTCCTGTCTTCCTCTCTCCTGTCTTCCTCTCCCCTGTCGTCCTCTCCCCTGTCTTCCTCTCCCCTGTCGTCCTCTCCCCTGTCTTCCTCTCTCCTGTCGTCCTCTCTCCTGTCTTCCTCTCCCCTGTCGTCCTCTCCCCTGTCTTCCTCTCCCCCCCTGTCGTCCTCTCTCCTGTCTTCCTCTCTCCTGTCTTCTTCTCTCCTGTCTTCCTCTCTCCTGTCTTCCTCTCTCCTGTCTTCCTCTCCCCTGTCGTCCTCTCCCCTGTCGTCCTCTCCCCTGTCTTCCTCTCCCCTGTCTTCCTCTCCCCTGTCGTCCTCTCTCCTGTCTTCCTCTCTCCTGTCTTCTTCTCTCCTGTCTTCCTCTCTCCTGTCTTCCTCTCTCCTGTCTTCCTCTCTCCTGTCTTCCTCTCCCCTGTCGTCCTCTCTCCTGTCTTCCTCTCCCCTGTCGTCCTCTCCCCTGTCGTCCTCTCCCCTGTCTTCCTCTCTCCTGTCTTCCTCTCCCCTGTCTTCCTCTCTCCTGTCTTCCTCTCTTCTGTCTTCCTCTCTCCTGTCTTTCTCTCTTTTTGCCTCTCTCTCACCAGAGGGAGTCATTTGACCAACATAAATACCCTGTCAATATTCAGGACACTGTGTTAATCTAACACACACACACACACACACACACACACACACACACCTCAATGCGCTTACTCTTATAAAAATGCATAAATCAAAGCATGTATTTGTCCATAACACTGAAATACCATCACAAACCTTTGTCCGATACAGACCACACATAATAAATGTACTCATTGACTGGCTATGTATTTGGTAAATGGAGCCATAGACCCTCTCTGTCTGTCTGAGCCAGTTTGAAACAGGATTTCACGCTGTCTGTGTCTGTCTGACTGACCCAACAGGCTTACAGACAGTTCAGTTCAGCGTGTCTGAGTAAGCTGCAGAGCTCCCTACATTTTACTGAACACACACACACTTACACTCAGACCTCAGTCAGACTCGGTTATCCTCATGCGTCACCCTCTCCAAAACGTGAGGCTGCTGAAGATCTCTATCTTGACAAAAGACGTCAAAATACCAGCATAGAAAAACTGTCCAGAATATCAACTGCCTATTCTGCAAGACAGAACAAAAAGAGGGATCTATTTCATCACAGTGCATTCTTGTCTATCCTAAATATTAATGTTTGACATTTCACTATCCTTGCCCTCTTCATCTATCTAAAGGGCAGGTGTAGATAATGGGGCCTTGTCTGTTCTGCAGCTCTGACTTCTGTCTGTGGTTCATCTCATGACTTCAGTTCTTACTCTGCTCTGGCAATGCTCACACTGTGTTTCTGGTCAGTCTGCATGTCTATAGTTTGTCTGTTGGTACCATGTCCGCATTTTGTCACCATTACCTCTGGGTTCTGTATGTCTGTCAGCACTTTACCAGTCCTCTATGTGTGTCTGATTTCTATTGCCCTCCAGTGCAGTGCAATTTCAGTGTGGTGCATTGACATTGCTGTGCATTTTGCCTTACACTCTGCAAATATGCACATAATGGAACCAACTATAATGGAACCATTTCTGAATTTGCACATGCAGTACTTGTGTACATATACAGACCAAATATAGTGTGTACATACAGACCAGATGTCTCAGCGTTAAATAGGTAATGTAACAAATGCTAACATTGGGAAATGCATATACAGTTGAAGTCGGAAGTTTACATACACCTTAGCCAAATAGATTTAAACTCAGTTTTTCACAATTCCTGACATTTAATCCTAGTAAATGCCCTGTTTTAGGATTACCACTTTATTTTAAGAATGTGAAATGTCAGAATAATAGTAGAGCTTGGGTCAAACGTTTCAGGTAGCCTTCCACACGCTTCCCACAATAAGTTGGGAGAATTTTGGCCAATTCCTCCTGACAGAGCTTGTGTAACTGAGTCAGGTTTCTAGGCCTCCTTGCTCGCAAACGCTTTTTCAGTTCTGCCCACAAATTTTCTATAGGATTGAGGTCAGGGCTTGGTGATGGCCACTCCAATACCTTGACTTTGTTGTTCTTAAGCCATTTTGCTACAACTTTGGAAGTATCTTGGGGTCATTGTCCATTTGGAAGACCCATTTGCAACCAAGCTTGAGCTTGAACTGATGTCTTGAGATGTTGCTTCAATATATCCACATAATTTTCCTCCCTCATGATTTTATCTATTTTGTGAAGTGCACCAGTCCCTTCTGCAGCAAAGCCCCTCCACAACATGATGCTGCCACACCCGTGCTTCACGGTTGGGATGGTGTTCTTCGGCTTGCAAGCCTCCCCCTTTACCTCCAAACCATAATGGTCATTATGGCCAAACAGTTCTATTTTTGTTTCATCAGACCAGAGGACATTTCTCCAAAAAGTACAATCTTTGTCCCCATGTGCAGTTGCAAACCGTAGTCTGGCTTTTTTATGGCCGTTTTGGAGCACTGACTTCTTCCTTGCTGAGCGGCCTTTCAGGTTATGTCGATATAGGACTCGTTTTACTGTGGATATTGTCACGCCCTGACCTTAGAGAGCCTTTTATTTTCTCATTTGGTTAGGTCGGGGTGTGACTAGGCTGGGTACTCTAGTTTTTCTATTTCTATGTTGGCCTGGTATGGTTCCCAATCAGAGGCAACTGTCTATGGTTGTCTCTGATTGGGGATCATGTTTAGGCAGCCTTTTCCCACTGGGTTTTTGTGGGATCTTGTTTTTGTGTTGATGCCTGTGAGCTCTACCGAACGTCACGTATCGTTTATGCTTTATTGTTTTGTTGTTCGGTTCTCCTTAAAATAAAAAGATGTTGAACCGATCCCACGCTGCGCTTAGGTCTGAGTATGATTATGACGACGATCGTGACAGATATAGATACTTTTGTACCTGTTTCCTCCAGCATCTTCACAAGGTCCTGGTTGACTTGAATAACATACAAGATGAACTGGCACAGAGAGACCGGAAACAGGGATAAAAACACTGGGGAGAATACGCGACACCTGGAGGGGGTGGAGGCAATCACAAGGACAGGTGAAACAGATCAGGGCTGTCAACGATACCTGGAGTTGGTCTTGAGAAGTGCTGCCCGAGCTCTTCTCCAGGTACGTCGACAGCGGCGGACAAACATCTGGGCCGAGGGTACGCTGACCTCTTGTTTCGGGAAGAGTGGAGGTTGATACCCCAAAGAACACTCAAATGGAAAGAGTCCCGTGACCGAACAGGCAAGCGTGTTCCGTTCATACTCCACCCAGACCAGCTGTCGGCTCCAGGTAGTGGGATTAGTTGAGACCAGACACCTCAGGGTGGTTTCCAGGTCTTGGTTGGCTCGCTCCGACTGACCATTGGTTTGGGGATGGAATACAGATGACAGGCTGGCCGACAACCCAATAAAGGTGCAGAATGCCTTCCAGAACTGAGAAAAGAACTGAGGCCCCCAATTGGAGACCATGTCTACCAGGAGTCCATGGATCCGGAAGACATGCTGCACCATAAACTGGGCCGTCTCCTTGGCAGAAGGTAGTTTGGGGAGAGGGATGAAATGGGCGGCCTTGGAGAACCGGTCGACTACTGTCAGAATGAAAGTGTTGCCATCAGACGGAGGGAGCCCAGTGACAAAGTCCAGAGATATATGAGACCAGGGACGATGAGGAACCGGTAGTCGCTGCAGGAGGCCAGAAGGAGCTTGCCACAGAGTCTTATTTTGAGCACACACAGTGCATGCGGGGACGAAGGCAGAGACATCAGGGACCATTGTGGGCCACCAGAAATATTGACGAAGGAAGGCTAGTGTACGACGGGACCCTGCATGACAGGTCAGCCTGGAGGAATGAGCCCATTCCAGGACCCGGGACCGGATTGGGTTAGGGACAAACAGCCACTTTGCCGGGCCCCTTTCAGGTCCAGGCTGGGAGCGTTGCGCCTTGCGAACCAGGTTCTCAATACCCCAATCCACAGTGGCAGCAAGGCATGAGGTAGGGAGAATGGTGTCGGAAGTCAAGGGTGAGGCAGAGGAACTGTATAGGTGGGAGAGAGCATCAGGCTTCACATATTTAGACCCTGAACAGTAGGAAATTGTAAAGTTGAATCTGGTAAACAGGAGGGCTCACTGGACCTGCCTTGAGATGAGGCGCTTGGCTGAACGGAGATATTTCCAGGTTTTTATGGTCAGTCCAGACCAGGAATGGCTGTTCTGCTCCTTCCAGCCAGTGCCTCCACTCGTCCAACGCCATCTTCACCGCCAGGAGTTCTCGGTTGCCAACATCATAGTTCCTTTCAGCAGGATTGAGACGATGGGATAGGAAGGCACAGGATGAAGCTTCTGGTCCTGGGCAGATCACTGGGACAGGATGGCCCCCACTCTAACATCCGAAGCATCCACTTCCACCACAAATTGACTTGAGGGGTCCGGATGGATGCTGTAGTGAACTGATGCTTCAGGTCCATAAAGGCTTTGTTGACAGCTGGAGACCATGAGAACGGTACCTTGGGGGAGGTGAGTGCCGAGAGGGGGCCTGCCAGGGTGCTGTAATCCTGAATGAAACGGCGGTAGAAGTTTGCAAAACCAAGAAACCGTTGCAACTGCACCCTGGACGTTGGTTGAGGCCAATCCACCACTGCTTTCACCTTTCTAGGATCCATCTGAACATTGCCCTCAGCAATGACATATCCCAGAAAGGAGATAGAAGAGCGGTGAAACTCACACTTCTCAGCTTTCACACACAATTGGTTCTCCAGGAGGTGCTGAAGGACCTGTCTGACATGGAGTACATATTCTTGGGCAGATCGGGGAAAAACAGGATGTAGTCCAGGTAGATGAACACAAACCGGTTTAGCATGTCTCAAAGCACATCATTGACCAAAGCTTGGAAGACATTGGCGTTGGTGAGTCCAAATGGCAAGACCTGGTACTCATAATGTCCACTGGCTGTGTTGAAGGCTGTCTTCCACTCTTGCGTATCCGAATCAGGTGGTAGGCATTCCGAGGGTTCAACTTGGAAAACATGGTAGCCCCCTGAAAGGTTCAAACGCAGAGTTAGAGGAGAGGTAGGGGGTAACAATTTTTGACAGTGATATCGTTAAGTCCCCGGTAGTCAATGCACGGGCCAGGATCTTGTCCTTCTTCTCCACAAAGAAAAACCCTGCGCCGACAGGAGATGCAGACGGATGGTGCAGGGGCCAGAGATTCTTCTATGTACTCCTTCATAGCAATGGCCTCTGGTCCGGACAGACAGTACAACCGACCCAGAGGTGGTGTAGTGCCTGGGAGAAGATCAATGGCACAATCATAAGGACGGTGCGGGGGAAGGGAAGTAGCACGTGCCTTGCTAAACACTTCCAGGAGTTCATGGTACTCCATGGGGATAGCAGAGACATCCACAGTCTTGCTAACCTCCTGAGGAAGATGACTAGGCTGTGCTGCTTTAAGGCAGTGGGAATGGCAAAATGGGCTCCAACCCAGGATGGAGCTCGTGGTCCAGTCAATCACAGGATTGTGCTTTTGGAGCCAGGAAAATCCCAAAATAACCGGAACATGGGGGGATGCAATGAGGAGGAACTGTATGGTCTCACTATGGGTACCCGAAACCCGTAATTGAACAGGCACGGTACTATGGGTGACTTCCCCTATAGAGCGGCCGCCCAGTGCCCTAGCATCCATGGGGACAGAGAGAGGCTGAGTGGGAATACCAAGCTCCGAAGAAATAGTGGCATCCATAAAAGTCATCAGCCCCAGAGTCAATGAGCACTCGGAGAGACTTAGATTGGTCTCCCCACAGCACCCACTAGTGACAAGGGTTTCCTAATAGGGCAGGTAGCTATAAAATGTCCTGCCCCTCCACAGTACAGACAACAGTTATTATTCATCCTCTGTGAGCGCTCCCAAACTGATAGCCTAGTTCTTCCCAACTGCATAGGCTCAGGAGTATCCAACTGTTAGAGGAATTTAGTTCCCATGTGTTCATTAACCAATTAAATTAAAACACTCTGTCTGTTTATAAGAATTTGTAAGGTTATTATTTACATAAAATAGACAGAGACCAGTCATTAACATTAACCAATAGCGTTTATTCTCGAGAGCTCCGCTCATAATACCATGTACATTAGTTTATATACCTCACATTTCGTCATAAATGTCCCTCCTCCTCTTAGATACAATGGCAATATAGTTCACAAGCCTTCTCACATTGTCGGCCACCTGTTAAACAATCTACTACAAGCCCAAGGTCTCTCCCCTCCCTGGGTGGGGACAGAATGTCCTGTAAGGAACACAGTATTCCAGCCGGTCTGACGATAGCTCCATTCGTTTCTAACAAGGAACTGAAAGTCCTTGTTCTAATTCTTGACTAAAACTACACACTTTATTATATTCAGTGTTATGATTATAATAAGATTCATACAATCATACAGTGACAGGGTAGTATTCTGTTTAGTTCTAGTTCTACGTTGAATGTATACATAATTTAGTCATTATTCAAATAAATCCCATAACACCAACTCACCCATCGTAGATTCACGAGAGAGCTCAGGTGGCTTCGACTCCTGTCAGAAGAGCTGCCTTCGGAAACTTCCGGACTCCATAGGAGGTGAACGTGCCATATCGGGTGCATGAGTGTGCCCATGACCAGACCTCCTCTCACTCTTGCGTTCACTTAGGCATCCATCAATTTGAATAGTTAATGCGATAAGGGAGTCGAGGTCCACCGGCAGTTCCAGAGTAGCTAGCTCATCTTTTACCTCCTCAGATAATCTGTGCAGAAAAGTATCGAAAAGAGACTCTGGATTCCAGGCACTCTCGGCAGCCAACGTGCAAAAGTCCACCGCGTAGTCTGCCACACTACAGGAGTTTTGACTTAAGTCAAGCAGTTTGCTGGCTGCCTTTCTCCTGGATACCGGAGACTCAAAAACTTCTCGCCTCTGCCATGAATTCCTCCAAATGACCACAAATGGCAGATTGTTGTTCCCAAACTGCCGTAGCCCAGGAGAGCGCCCTTCCCGACATTAGCGTAATTATATACCCTACCTTCGATCGGTCTGACGAAAACAAAGATGGCTGTTGCTCAAAAATAAGCGAGCACTGAGAAAGAAAACCCCGGCAGGTACCAGGATGTCCCGAATATCGCTCTGGAGGAGATAAGCGGGATTCACGGGAAGTCGGGATAGGCTGTACAAACTCACCACAGATATGGAAGAATTACTGGGTGATTGAAGTTTTTCAGAGGTGGCAGGCAGCCTCTGAGCTAACTCCCTGATTTGCTCCATAATAGCCTTTAATCCATGGTTGTGGTGTTCCGTCAAGGAACTGACTCCTCATGTCTCCTAATGGTGGCTCCCTGCAGGGAGACAGTGTGGCGAAGCTGGTCCAAGTCTGCTGGGCCTGTCATGGCCAGTTCATACTATTATGACACAAGATGAGACCCAGATGCAGACACGGGAGGCAGATGGTTGGAGTCTTACAATATTTATTAATCCAATAGGGGAAGGCAAGAGAATGGTCGTGTACAGGCAAAAGGGTCAAGTCCAAAAGGTACCGAAGGGCAGGCAGAATCAAGGTCAGGCCAGGCAGGATGATCAAGCAGGTAGGAAAGTAGTCCAGAGTCAGGCAGGGGTACAGGGAAAAACACAATGGTTCACTTGACTAACATACAAGACCAACTGGCACAGAGAGACAGGAAACACAGGGATAAATACACTGGGGAGAATAAGTGTCAACTGGAGGGGATGGAGACAATCACAAGGACAGCTGAAACAGATCAGGGCATGACAATACCTAAACTGACAACTGAATGCATCTTCCGCAGAAATGTGTCTCTGAATCAGAGAGGTGCAGGGGGCTGCCATTATCACCTTCCATGTCTTCGGCACCCGGGGAACAGTGGGTTAACTGCCTTGTTCAGGGCCAGAACGACAGATTTTTACCTTGTCAGCTCAGGGATTCAATCCAGCAACCTTTCGGTTACTGGCCCAACACTCTAATCACTAGGCTACCTGCCGCCTAGATAGAGAGAAAGACAGAGAGAGAGAAAAATAGGAATGATGAAGTGAGAGACTCAAGATGAATGGTGAAGTGCAAGGAGAGGAAATCTACCTCTTAGATGGGTCCAGAGTACATTGGTTTAATCCACCTTGAATAGAGGAAGCTTTGGACAGAAGATGGGAGGATTCACAGTAATTAATTGTCTAGGGAAATAGGATCTATTATTGATTAATAGTTTAAGAGAGAAGATCAGGGCAAAGCCCCAGTCAGTCAGTAAATATGGGAAGTGGGGAAAGAGGACAATGTTATATATTCATGCCAGGCAAGGAACACATTTTCAAAAAAAGTTTCTGTATGAGAGCAGTGCAAAAATGCTAAGTTATTCAATCCGATTCAGTTCAATGGTTATAGTCTTTACGATGTCATTCATTTCTAAGAGGGCCTAGCAAAGTTCTAAGAACAGTTACTTCCCTGAAACAGAGATAGTGATCTTATTTCAGAGTCACACTGTTGATATAGAGGAGGAGAGGACAGATGATACTGTAGAGATAGTGTGTGAGAGAAAGCACAGTAGAGTGGCATCAGACAGAGAAAAATTGGATTATTCATGTGTATCACTGCAAAATGAAGAGACTGTTGTTTGGGTCATGTAAATGTTTTTGCTCCACTTAATAGCTTTGGATGCCCATCAAGCCAACTGAATTAGTCTGAGAGACAAAACAGAGGGGGAGACTATTCCCTACTGCCAATCCATCACTATTCTCCATTCCTTGTTTATCACTACTCTTCCCAGTCCCCTATTCCCATCTCATTTTAATAATTGTGTCACAACAGATGTAACGTGGTTACAGGATTCTGGAGGGAGGAGGTGGGGGGGGGGGGGGGGGTCGACAGGAGAAATGAGGGAAAAGGGATAGACGGGCCTTTTTGATTGTATCAAGATTCTGCCAGAGAGATAGAAAGAGGGAGAGAGAGAGAGAGAGAGAGAGAGAGAGAGAGGTGAGGAGAAATATGGTTTTCAGAGTTCTTAAATGAGTGATATCCAATATGTAGTACATATGACCACATTTCCTTAAATTAGAACCCAGCTGTGAACACTGCTCGTGGCATCTTAGCACTGAGAGGGAAGGAAAGTGGAAAAGAAAGAGGAAGAAGAACTGTGAGAAGTTATGAGAGAGGGGAATTGAGAGGGTGGAGAGTGAGACCATGAGTGAGGGGAAGAGAGGTGGGTGGACAGGAGCAGGGAGAGACTGAAGTAGCGGGGTGAGAGAATGTTTGTGGAGGGCAAAGACTGCACAGCATGAAAAAACAACGAGACAGAGAGAGAAAAGTGAAAAGTGGAAAGTAAGGAGGTGGCAGCTTTAGAGTTCTCCTTCCGGTGGGGATAGAGATTACTAGTAGCAGGCAAAAGGATGAGGGCTTAGAGAGAAATGACTAATGAAAGGAAGTGCTTAGAGGGACCACAACATGCAAGAGTCTTTAACTCCTATGCTTGGATTAATCCCTACTCTGACCCCTGTTCACAGTATCCGGAACCACATAGACCCTAAGAAACAGCCACAGGTACGACCACATCAGGTTCTATGGACACAATTGGAGGATAGGAGGGGATCATTTTATGAAATGAACTACAGCTACTATTTAAATGAATAGCTCATTAGATTTCCAAGGGAGACCTAGAACCTTGTGACCCCAGACTCATCTAAGTGTATAAACACGTCTACGACTTCAGGATCTCCGATGACATCTTCTCTTAAAGAGTCTATCTCTTCATCGCCTCTGTAGACTGATGTATTTTCCAATCTGTTTGTTTCATTTATATTTCAGCAGAGGGTTCCAGAATCAATACTCTGATGGCAACACCTCTGCTGGTGAATACATTTGCAGTTCTCTCTCTCTCTCTCACACACACACACACACACACACACACACACACACACACACACACACACACACACACACACACACACACACACACACACACACACACACACACACCTCGACACATGAAGAGGGAACCTTGAGAAAAAAAAATACCATTAATCCCCTCTCCCCCACCCTCTCTCCCTTTACAGTGATCTCACCTTAATGTGCTCCCCAGACACTCTCCTCCTCCTAAATGCCTGATCTCCAGCTCTTGCAGGGAGTTGCTCTGATATTAATGATACTGAACACAGACCTGGACCCTGAACTCATTTCAATTCACTGCAACATGAATGGACTCATTTTATTTCACTGCAGCATAGGCCTACACCATGCCTCGGACAAAATGTCATTGTTATTTGAAAGGCTCTACTATTAGCTTGAGCCAAATACATGGTGGGGGTGGAGACTGAGTAGCTGTCAAACTGAGGGTCCATAATATTAGTACAGATTGTTGGTGTAGCATAAGAGCTGGAGCGCTTGACAGCATGACAACAGAACACCGGAGTAATTCAGCTCTCAGTCAAACAGCAGGCTGTTAACAACCCAATGGGTGTTTTTTTATTTTTTTATTTGACCTTTATTTAAATAGGCAAGTCAGTTAAGAAAAAATTCTTATTTACAATGACAACCTACCAAAAGGCAAAAGGCCTCCTGCAGGGACGGGGGCTGGGATTAAAAATAAGAATAAATAAATAAATATAGGACTAAACACACATCACAACAAGAGAGACAACACTACATAAAGAGAGACCTGAGACAACAACATAGCAAGGCAGCAACACATGACAACATAGCAAGGCAGCAACACATGACAACACAGCATGGTAGCAACACAACGTAACACAACATGGTAGCAGCACAAAACCTGCTGGAAAATGTGGGAGCTCATCTGGTCATGACCTCCCTCTCTCTATGTTTGAATGTTTGACAGGGTAAAAGGTTTAACTCGCTTACCTTCATACAGGTAACTGCCTAAATTAAGGAAACACCAACATAGATTGTCTTAATCGGGCGTTGGGCCACCACAAGCCATCAGAACCGCTTCAACGCGCCTTGACATAGATTCTACAAGTGTCTGGACCTCTATTGGAGGGATGTTACACCATTCTTCCATGAGATAATCCATAACTTGGTGTTTTGTTGATGGTGGTGGAAAACGCTGCCTCAGGGTGTTGCTCCAGAATCTCCCATAAGAGTTCAATTGGGTTGAAATCTGGTGACTAAGATACACACACACACACACACACACACACACACACACACACACACACACACACACACACACACACACACACACACACACACACACACACACACACACACACACACACACACACACACTCTTTAAACCTCCTATGCTCATTTGAGACCCCTTTTTCAAAGTTACAGATCTCTTCTACTAGCCATGGTAAGCAAAATAACAGACACCTGGGCCTTTTTATACATGACCCTAAGCATGATGGGATGTCAATTGCAGTATTGGGGAGTAGTGAACATGTATTTCAAATAGTAATTGAACTACATTTAGCAGTAGCTTGGTGGG
Source organism: Oncorhynchus nerka (assembly GCF_034236695.1). Taxonomy (NCBI): domain Eukaryota; kingdom Metazoa; phylum Chordata; class Actinopteri; order Salmoniformes; family Salmonidae; genus Oncorhynchus; species Oncorhynchus nerka. Next base: position 72,858,040 of record NC_088402.1, on the reverse strand, counting down.
AGTTGAACTCAATTTAAATCTAGGTAGTGTTTTCAGTAGTTCATTACTTTGTTGCCATGTAGCGGTACAAAAATAAAATATGGGTGAAGAAGGCAAGAATTTGACTTTATTTTTCGGCATCAGACCTGCCTATTTTTCACTTGAAACATCGTTTTTTTGTTTGTTTAATAGGCTAAATTACACATTCTGTTTTTCTTAAAGATAGCTTTACTTCTCTGTCTCTCTCTTTCTCTTAATTCAATTAAATTCAATTTAAAGGATTTATTAAAATGGGAAATGTTTACATTGCCAAAGCAAGTGAAATAGATAATAAACAAAAGTGAAATAAACAATAAAAATAAACCAATTATTCAGTAAACATTACACACATTTCAGATGTCCATTATGTGCAAATAGTACAAAAGGGAAAATAAACATCTGTCTTTCTCTCTCTTAGCCAGTCCCACAGTCAGAGTTATGTGACCCCAGGCTGTGTCAGATCAATATATCATTAGTGCCAGCCTCTGCTTCAAAGCAAATCAAATCAAATGTTATTCGTCACATGCGCCAAATACAACCCTTCATTCCTCATTCAGGGGACCCCAGAAAGCTCGGCAATATCAAACCCCTCCAAGTCTTTCCTCCCCTGTAGTTCATGTTTATTCAGGTTTCTTTCTATTGCTCCCCTCCCCTTTGATATCTTCTCTATTCCTCTTTCATGCTCTACCTCTCCTTTCCACTGTTGGCCTTTATGCTGCATTAAGTGGATTTCTCTGAACCTACAGTTGACAGGGGAGAGGGTAACAAGAAATCAAGAGGGAAAATGAGAGATGAGGGAGCAGAGGGGAAGGGGATGAGGAGGCAGAAAGAGAGAGGAAATGGAGAGGATTTCTGTGTGCAGTGGAGGAAGACAGGGGTGCCTGAGAAGGAGGTAGGGAGGGAGATGGAGGAGAGTGATGGAGGGGGAGGGAAGACTGCCTGCCTTGCCTGGGTGAAATGAATTTGTAATTGCATTGTAGTGGCTCACCCCTTCAGCACATGGCTGACTGATGGCGTGGCAGACAGCTCAGTCTCTCCATGGCTGAGGCTGAGCCTGTGGGCTGTGTGGGACTGCCTGTGTAAACACAACAGCCTGTCAACATACTTTAACATGACAACGAGGTAACAACACCTCTAGACTGGATGGCAGACAGGTAATGGGAGAATAAGCACAAAGGTCATTGATGGCTCATAGGTAGAGGTGTTATATAAATTGGGGTCCTTTCGGTCATTGACTGGAAAGAGTAAGGTTGATGAAATGAACCGTAAAGCACAAGAGAGAAGGGAAATACTGACTTAATCAGCCAGGCAAGTGGGGAGTGTGGCAGCAATGAGGGAACAACAGCATGGAGAGGATGATTGTCCTCCCTCCTGTTACCTTTGTCGTGGAAATTTCCTCTATTTACCAAATCATGGGAGCAAACCACACACACACACGTCAGAGTTAGTTATAAAAGTCCATCTTTAATTATATGAGCTCTTATCACAATCCTGTGACTCTCAGATAAATTCAGTGTCTCCCAGTGAATCCTCCGAGAGCCCCCTTGCAATGCAACTGAGTTCCTTTAATAGCAAAGACACCCATAGTCAGACAGCATAGACATAATTCATCGTTCAGCTTTGTCTCCTTTCCCAAACCCCAGAAACCATAAACCAAATCCTCCATATCAACAGGCATATATCAAATTGTCATTTATATACAACCCACTCTAAATACAAACTCCTGGACAAACTCACGGAGAGGAGAGTGACCCTACAGGTCAACAAAGAGGGAGCATAGAATGATTCCACCCTCCTTTCCCCCCCATGAGAAAAGTAGGGAGTCACTGCCACACCGAAAATATATGTTTACACATGATGACACTTTGACCTCTCCCCTCTCTGCGGCCCATGCAACTTAGTCCTGACATAGAACAGATAACTGCCACCTCACCACAGTATTATACAAAAATACCATTCTGATGAGAAGTAACTTACACACATTTGATGAATATTAAACATCTTACAAATGTTACCAACAAATTCTGATAATTCCACGACATTCCCCTCTCGGGACTAAGTCCCTTTTGAAGAATCAGAATATTAATTACATACTCAATATTTTAAAATTCAAATCCCCTTAATGTCAAATACCTTAGCTTATATGTAAGCTTTCTCCCTTCTGAAACTAAGATTACAACCTTTATTCTACAAGACAACCTTGCACATGTTTTAATAACACAGAATAATCCATTTGAGGAAAAATAAAAACATAACATATTTATGCTCTTTCAGTTACATGAGAAACAGTGTCTAAACACAGGCCTCCTCACAACATATAGGACAGACATCCCTCTAAGTACTCATGCTCAGAAATATACTCAGGAATAGAGAATAGGGCAGTGAAATCATTCATATTCCAAATCATAAGTAACAACCCAACTATTTATCCAACATTCCTCAGTGATTCAAATGGGTCATTATCACTTAAAGTAAAAACCTCAATTTAACACACATCAATATTAGCAGATTTACATACAGTATAATTATCCCATAATTCTACTATTAACTTTTTTAATCATGATTATAATACAGATCAGTATCTCAATGCATTCTTAATCTAAATTACTACAATTTACATGGTGTAGACCTGATTTACATGGTGTAGACCTGATTTACATGGTGTAGACCTGATTTACATGGTGTAGACCTGATTTACATGGTGTAGACCTCTTCAATCAATCTGATACCACACAAGTATAAACTATTTTAATGGCACAGTTTGATTAAACCCCCTTACACAGGCACGGCATCTTCTGGCATCTTCGTTTTTCTTCAGATAGCTTTACAGTTCAAAGTGGACAGCCCATGATAATGTCCCAATTTCAATGTCTCATCCTTACCACTCATGTCTTGTCCATTCGTCAACCAATATACCAGCATCACAAGAAAATGTTAGAACAGATCTTTCTCCATGATCACTCCAAGTGGACTCCTCACAGTATGACAGAACCATGAAAGAAAATCAGTTGATAGCTTAGATCTGATACTGTACACCAATTTCTGGCTTGGTTCTTTTCTCTCTGTAGAAGTGGTTTGGAAACTCAGTAGAAGTGGTTTGGAAAGCCTCCTTCAATGCCTTTGTCTCTCTTCTTCAGCCAGGTAGAGGGGGTTTTGAGGTACACACACCATTCGGTCCAAATGATCTCTTCCATGCATTAAGATACCGTCTGATGTCACTTTTCATGATAACCTCGAAAGAACAGATCAGAACAACAGTTTAGTTCAGTTCATTAACTACATGATAAATGATTACTTTTACCAATTATTCTTAACACACATATCTAAACATATTTCACAGAGAATATCAAAACATTCTATTGAAACTATTCTTTCAAATTGGTTTATACTCCCCATCTCACTGTCAACTCCATCGTAGAGCCAAGGATCAAGAAATTAGACCTATATCTCTCGGGAATAGAACAAAACAAACACAACAATACAATACACTCAACAATACAATAAACTCAACAATACAATACACTCATTCACATATCACTTAAATTGTATAACTTCAATTCAAACCCTCAAAAAACTGAATCCTCCCCCATGTTTTACACACATCTCTCCGTAATGTAACGTAGAGTAATGTAAAACAAAACTGAAAACAAATATAAAACAACATTTCAGATAATCCTAATCAAATTAAAATCACTAAACTGAAAAAAACTCCACAAAGAAAAATGATTTAACCCTATGGTCATAGGAAAATAGACTTAAAGCAGCATACCCTTAGTTAAAAGTAATGCCCTACTCCCTCTTCACACTGGTCCAAATTACACATATGGATAAGAAACATATTTACCAATTACACAAATTATTTTTAAAGCAGTATTACAAATGACCATAATTTCATTATCCAAATGGCTTTCCAATGCGGGTGATCAAGCCACAACGGAAAGTCATCAGAAGGTCATAGGTTATACACAACCCTCCAAAGCAGTGTTTTGCACTATATGAAACCATTTGCAAACAATAATCAACTAGTTCCAAACATTTTCGTATTTCCATGTTCCCAGAACATTCCTTTATCAAAAGAATTTGCGTGTGTAATGAAAAGTCAGAAAATAAAATAAAAGTGCCCCTATAATACCTTTGCACTACAATAAAAAACTTCCCGGCCCCCTCCAATGTGGTAGTTTATGGCCTCCCTTCACTCACTCTCCCCAAGAGTATCGTCCCTGGACACATTCCAGAGAGAGACAGTGAAATATCCATTTTCCCGGAGAAAACACAAAAACACTTATTATTCATTTACACTACATCGATTCAAAAACTCAAACGTGAAACTATAAACCAAACCTAATGATAATTCCACTGTACCTCAAATCATTAATCATAAGTTTTAATCAAATCAATGTATATGCATGATACAATGTTTAATTAAGTTAAATCAACTCCTAAAAAAAACTCTTAATCAGCAACCTAAATAATTTCAATCTGTCGATATAAATGTAGTAAAAACCAATCCTGATTTTTTTAAACAAATCTAAAATCCTTCAAAAGTCGGTGCTGTCTCATCATCGTAAAATACAAATAAACTTTCTTTTTTTCCCCCCCACTGATATCCACAAAGGTCAATACTGTTCAGCACATCCATTAATGATCTTCCTTTAGTCTGTACAGGGTCTGAAATTCCAATGTATGCAGATGATACATTGATAAATTCATGCAAATAACAGACTACTAGGTTTTCCCACACAGAGTCAACCCTATCCCGCTACTCACACAGAGTAGTCCTATCCAGCTCACACAGAACGGTCCAACAACTATTACATACTCACACAGAGTAATCCTAAAGCATACATGGCTAGCACATTTAAAATAATTGGAATTCACCACGTTTATTTTATTTATTTTTTTATTTCACCTTTATTTAACCAGGTAGGCTAGTTGAGAACAAGTTCTCATTTGCAACTGCGACCTGGCCAAGATAAAGCATAGCAGTGTGAACAGACAACACAGAGTTACACATGGAGTAAACAATTAACAAGTCAATAACACAGTAGAAAAAAAGGGGGGAGTCTATATACAATGTGTGCAAAAGGCATGAGGTAGGCGAATAATTACAATTTTGCAGATTAACACTGGAGTGATAAATGATCAGATGGTCATGTACAGGTAGAGATATTTGTGTGCAAAAGAGCAGAAAAGTAAATAAATAAAAACAGTATGGGGATGAGGTAGGTGAAAATGGGTGGGCTATTTACCAATAGACTATGTACAGCTGCAGCGATCGGTTAGCTGCTCAGATAGCTGATGTTTGAAGTTGGTGAGGGAGATAAAAGTCTCCAACTTCAGCGATTTTTACAATTCGTTCCAGTCACAGGCAGCAGAGTACTGGAACGAAAGGCGGCCAAATGAGGTGTTGGCTTTAGGGATGATCAGTGAGAAACACCTGCTGGAGCGCGTGCTACGGATGGGTGTTGCCATCGTGACCAGTGAACTGAGATAAGGCGGAGCTTTACCTAGCATGGACTTGTAGATGACCTGGAGCCAGTGGGTCTGGCGATGAATATGTAGCGAGGGCCAGCCGACTAGAGCATACAAGTCGCAGTGGTGGGTGGTATAAGGTGCTTTAGTGACAAAACGGATGGCACTGTGATAGACTGCATCCAGTTTGCTGAGTAGAGTGTTGGAAGCCATTTTGTAGATGACATCGCCGAAGTCGAGGATCGGTAGGATAGTCAGTTTTACTAGGGTAAGCTTGGCGGCGTGAGTGAAGGAGGCTTTGTTGCGGAATAGAAAGCCGACTCTTGATTTGATTTTCGATTGGAGATGTTTGATATGAGTCTGGAAGGAGAGTTTGCAGTCTAGCCAGACACCTAGGTACTTATAGATGTCCACATATTCAAGGTCGGAACCATCCAGGGTGGTGATGCTAGTCGGGCATGCGGGTGCAGGCAGCGATCGGTTGAAAAGCATGCATTTGGTTTTACTAGCGTTTAAGAGCAGTTGGAGGCCACGGAAGGAGTGTTGTATGGCATTGAAGCTCGTTTGGAGGTTAGATAGCACAGTGTCCAATGACAGGCCGAAAGTATATAGAATGGTGTCGTCTGCGTAGAGGTGGATCAGGGAATCGCCCGGAGCAAGAGCAACATCATTGATATATACAGAGAAAAGAGTCGGCCCGAGAATTGAACCCTGTGGCACCCCCATAGAGACTGCCAGAGGACCGGACAGCATGCCCTCCGATTTGACACACTGAACTCTGTCTGCAAAGTAATTGGTGAACCAGGCAAGGCAGTCATCCGAAAAACCGAGGCTACTGAGTCTGCCGATAAGAATATGGTGATTGACAGAGTCGAAGGCCTTGGCAAGGTCGATGAAGACGGCTGCACAGTACTGTCATTTATCGATGGCGGTTATGATATCGTTTAGTACCTTGAGTGTGGCTGAGGTGCACCCGTGACCGGCTCGGAACCAGATTGCACAGCGGAGAAGGTACGGTGGGATTCGAGATGGTCAGTGACCTGTTTGTTGACTTGGCTTTCGAAGACCTTAGATAGGCAGGGCAGGATGGATATAGGTCTGTAACAGTTTGGGTCCAGGGTGTCTCCCCCTTTGAAGAGGGGATGACTGCGGCAGCTTTCAATCCTTGGGGATCTCGGACGATATGAAAGAGAGGTTGAACAGGCTGGTAATAGGGGTTGCGACAATGGCGGCGGATAGTTTCAGAAATAGAGGGTCCAGATTGTCAAGCCCAGCTGATTTGTACGGGTCCAGGTTTTGGAGCTCTTTCAGAACATCTGCTATCTGGATTTGGGTAAAGGAGAACCTGGAGAGGCTTGGGCGAGGAGCTGCGGGGGGGGGGGGGCGGAGCTGTTGGCCGAGGTTGGAGTAGCCAGGCGGAAGGCATGGCCAGCCGTTGAGAAATGCTTATTGAAGTTTTCGATAATCATGAATTTATCGGTGGTGACCGTGTTACCTAGCCTCAGTGCAGTGGGCAGCTGGGAGGAGGTGCTCTTGTTCTCCATGGACTTCACAGTGTCCCAGAACTTTTTGGAGTTGGAGCTACAGGATGCAAACTTCTGCCTGAAGAAGCTGGCCTTAGCTTTCCTGACTGACTGCGTGTATTGGTTCCTGACTTCCCTGAACAGTTGCATATCACGGGGACTATTCGATGCTATTGCAGTCCGCCACAGGATGTTTTTGTGCTGGTCGAGGGCAGTCAGGTCTGGAGTGAACCAAGGGCTGTATCTTCTTAGTTCTGCATTTTTTGAACGGAGCATGCTTATCTAAAATGGAGAGGAAGTTACTTTTAAAGAATGACCAGGCATCCTCAACTGACGGGATGAGGTCAATGTCCTTCCAGGATACCCGGGCCAGGTCGTTTAGGAAGGCCTGCTCACAGAAGTGTTTTAGGGAGCGTTTGACAGTGATGAGGGGTGGTCGTTTGACTGCGGCTCCGTAGCGGATACAGGCAATGAGGCAGTGATCGCTGAGATCCTGGTTGAAGACAGCGGAGGTGTATTTGGAGGGCCAGTTGGTCAGGATGACGTCTATGAGGGTGCCCTTGTTTACAGAGTTAGGGTTGTACCTGGTGGGTTCCTTGATGATTTGTGTGACATTGAGGGCATCTAGCTTAGATTGTAGGACTGCCGGGGTGTTAAGCATATCCCAGTTTAGGTCACCTAACAGAACAAACTCTGAAGCTAGATGGGGGGCGATCAATTCACAAATGGTGTCCAGGGCACAGCTGGGAGCTGAGGGGGGTCGGTAGCAGGCGGCAACAGTGAGAGACTTATTTCTGGAGAGAGTAATTTTCAAAATTAGTAGTTCGAACTGTTTGGGTATGGACCTGGAAAGTATGACATTACTTTGCAGGCTATCTCTGCAGAAGACTGCAACTCCTCCCCCTTTGGCAGTTCTATCTTGACGGAAGATGTTATAGTTGGGTATGGAAATCTCTGAATTTTTGGTGGCCTTCCTGAGCCAGGATTCAGACACAGCAAGGAGGGTCACTTAGACAAATCACACAGACGCACAGAATGAGGTCCTTCTTCCAATAGGGCTTCACCAAGTGCCGTGTTTCACCTAGAACACACAGACCCCCTGGCCCATCACCCCGACAGACCTCACCAAATCCCCACTGTGATCAATTCAGTGTCAGGAGGGCTCTTGGTCACTGGCAACCGGACAGCACAGAGTATCTTTTGAGTCCACTAAACCCCCAGATTACTCTCCTCTGACTCGGCCCTGCTTACGCCGCCAAGGTGCCTCCTTATAAAGGAATTCACGCCACCGATAATCGAGAATTTCAATAAGCATTTCTCTACGGCTGGCCATGCTTTCCTCCTGGCTACCCCAACCCCGGCCAACAGCTCTGCACCCCCCGCAGCTACTTGCCCATGCCTCCCCAGCTTCTCCTTCACCCAAATCCAGATTGCAGATGTTCTGAAAGAGCTGCAAAACCTGGACACATACAAATCAGCTGGGCTAGACAATCTGGACCCTCTCTTTCTAAAATTATCCGCTGCCATTGTTTCAACGCCTATTACCAGTCTGTTCAACCTCTCTTTCGTATCGTCTGAGATTCCTAAAGATTGGAAAGCTGCAGGGGTCATCCCCCTCTTCAAAGGGGGTGACACTCTAGACCCAAACTGTTATAGACCTATATCTATCCTGCCCTGCTTTTCTAAAGTCTTCGAAAGCCAAGTTAATAAACAGATCACTGACCATTTCGAATCCCACCGTACCTTCTCCGCTATGCAATCCGGTTTCCGAGCTGGTCACGGGTGCACGTCAGTCACGCTCAAGGTGCTAAACGATATCATAACCGACATCGATAAAAGATTGTTCTGCCGTCAGCCGTCTTCATTGACCTGGCCAAGGCTTTCGACTCTGTCAATCACCGTATTCTTATCGGCAGACTCAACAGCCTTGGTTTCTCAAATGACTGCCTTGCCTGGTTCACCAACTACTTCTCAGACAGAGTTCAGTGTGTCAAATTGGAGGGCCTGTTGTCTGGACCTCTGGCAGTCTCTTTGGGGGTACCACAGGGTTCAATTCTCGGGCCGACTCTTTTCTCTGTATACATCAATGATGACTCCCTAATCCACCTCTACACAGACAACACCATTCTGTATACATCTGGCCCTTCTTTGGACACTGTGTTAACAAACCTCCAAACGAGCTTCAATGCCATACGACACTTCTTCCGTGGCCGCCAACTGCTCTTAAACACTAGTAAAACTAAATACATGCTTTTCAACCATTCGCTGCTCACACCCGCCTGCCCGACTAGCTTCGCTACTCTGGACGGTTCTGACTTAGAATATGTGAACAACTACAAAATCCTAGGTGTCTGGCTAGACTGTAAACTCTCCTTCCAGACTCATATTAAACATCTCCAATCCAAAATTAAATCTAGAATCGGCTTCCTATTTCGCAACAAAGCCTCCTTCACTCACGCCGCCAAACATACCCTAGTAAAACTGACAATCCTACCAATATTCGACTTCAGCCATGTCATTTACAAAATAGCCTCCAACACTCTACTCAGCAAACTGGATGCAGTCTATCACAGTGCCATCCGTTTTGTCACCAAAGCCCCATATACCACCCACCACTGCGACCTGTATGCTCTAATCAGCTGGCCCTCGCTACATATTCGTCTCCAGACCCACTGGATCCAGGTCATCTATAAGTCTTTGCTAGGTAAAGCTCCGCCTTATCTCAGTTCACTGGTCACGATAACAACACCCACCCGTAGCATGCGCTCCAGCAGGTATATCTCACTGGTCATCCCCAAAGCCAACACCTCATTTGGCCGCCTTTCCTTACAGTTCTCTGCTGCCAATGACTGGACCGAACTACAAAAATCGCTGAAGCTGGAGACTTATATTTCCCTCACTAACTTTAAACATCAGCTATCCGAGCAGCTAACCGCTGCAGCTGTACATAGCCCATCTGTAAATAGCCCATCCAATCTACCAACCTCATCACCATATTGTTTTTATTTACTTTTCTGCTCTTTGCACACCAGTATTTCTACTTGCACATCATCATCTGCACATCTATCACTCCAGTGTTCATTTGCTCAATTGTAATTACTTGCTAGTACAAAAATGTACAAGTATGAATGAATACCTTATTTACATAAGTATTCAGACCCTCTGCTACGAGACTTGAAATTGAGCTCAGGTTCATCCTGTTCCCATTGATCATCCTTGAGATGTTTCTACAACTTGATTGGAGTCCACCTGTGGTAAATTAAATTGATTGGACATGATTTGGAAAGGGACACATCTGTCTATATATGTTCCCACAGTTGACAGTGCATGTCAGAGCAAAAATCAAGTACTGAGGTCGAAGGAACTGTCTGTAGAGCTCCGAGACAGGATTGTGTCAAGACACAGCTCTGGGGTGGAAAACCTGTTTTTACTTAGTCATTATGGGGTATTGAGTGTAGATTGATGAGGGGGAAAAAACAATTGAATGAATTTTAGAATAAGGCTGTAACGTAACAGAAATGTGGAAAAAGTCAAGGGGTCTGAATACTTTCCAAAGGCACTGTAGTAGTAAAGTTGCTCAGAAGTAGTAAGTAGTTGCAAAGTTGCTAATTAGATAAAATGCTAAAGTTGTCCATGATGAGATTCACATGATCACATTATATGCTCATCCATCCACCCCGACCAACCACCCTACATTCTTTTTTACCTTCAGTAACCTTCTGTTATGTAACCACACCACACCAAACCTAACATATCATACTAGTTTGAGTGTCCTGAATTTACATTTACTATGTTACATTTAGTATATGAGACCAGACTGTTTTGAGAGATGGAGAGAGCAATGGAGGGAAACACCATGTATGAATGATCACACTTGGAAGAGAAAAGAAAGATGGCAAATCACCTTGACTATGGCATGAATAACGCCGCAATAAAACAACAGAGTCGGGGTGCCATCTGGCCAGATGGGAAATGGACATCAAATATTGGTTATTTGAAATACCTTTCAGACCACTGTTTAGGTATTGAGAGACAGATGGGGATGTTTTTTTTTAAAGGAAGAGATAGATAGAGAGATGGAGATAGAATCACAGGACAAAAATAAGGATAACAGAGTCATGGTTATTGAGGGAATTTTTAGATTGGCAAGAAGAGGAAGGGGCAGATGGAAGAGTGTTACCTTGAGATAGAGGGAGGAGGGGTTAATGCTGCCTAGTTGTTTCTCTTCAGATACAAGCTGACGCAACAGTCCTTTTTTGAATGAGCCACTGAACCAAATTCTGGTTTGGATTGTTATGTAAACACAATTGAATAAATATTTACACACACACACAACATACTCTACAAGAGGCAGATTATCTATGCATCTCCACAGCTATGTCTCCAAACACATTCAATAGATAATGTATTACACAGAATGTTACAGTAGTTTAAGACACAGTTTTGTTCTAGACTAGTGTTAGTAGGGGTCTGCTGTTTCTCCCAGCATGACAATGAGAATAAAATGAAACATATATTGATTTAACTTTCAGAAGCAGCATGATAGATCAATTTTCACACTTGTGTCTGGAGTGCAGTCTATCAGAAGTCCCAGTTGCATTCACCCAGAACAGTACTGTGAAGCTCACCCAGGGGCATAGGTGCAGAGGGGTGGTGTTAAACTACTCCTATCATTCTCTCTCATGCACACACACACTCGAGCACACACTCGGGCATGCACACACACAAACAAACAAATGTGTGAACAGTACTGCCTTCTGATGTTTTGTGCTGTGTAGTGCTGGTTATGACTATACCATCTGAAATACCCAGTGACAGGTTATGTCTATGTTTATACACACTTTATTGTGGCCTAGTGGTTAGAGCGTTGGACGAGTAACTGAAAGTGCAAATCCCCGAGCTGACAAGGTACAAATCTGTCGTTCTGCCCCTGAACAGGCAGTTAATCCACTGTTCCTAGGCCGTCATTGAAAATAAGAATTAGTTCTTAACTGATATGCCTTGTTAAAAAAAATGGTGTGCTTCCTCTAGACCTATTTGGGTCAAAAAATTAAGCAATTTGTGTAATCCTAAATGATAGGGAGTATAAATCTTTTCACAACCATTTGTATTGTGCAGACAACAGTGACTTCTGGCGAAATATTTGAAGAACTGCATCAAGCACCAACTTGTGAGGGAGACTGACATTTTTAAAATTGTTCTTAAATTATTTGTTCAATTATATTAGTCTACACACAGATGTAATTTAAAAACATCTTACTTTCACGCCTGAGCAGAATTGATGCTCTCAAACACAGCAAAGACAAAGTACACGTTCACGGCCAGGTTGCAAGTTAGCCTGCACAGGCGCTAGTGGTCGTTATTTACCTGTCGTTTATTTTCTATTTTTTTTATAGTGAGCCGTCTAGAAACAGATCAATAGTGACCTCTATCGGCTGTTTAGGCTAGTTGCAGGTGTGTTAACGTGTAAAAAAAAACTACGCAAAACCTGTTATATAGATATCATCATATTGTAACTTGTTATATAGATCCACATCGATATTTTTAAAGGCGTATGCATGTACTGTAGGAACGGAACCAGTACAGCCATACGTACTGTAGGAACGGAACCATTACAGCCATACACGGGGACCAAAATTGGGTGCTTAAGTTTCTGGGGGAGTGAGTAAGTGATGCACCTAACATACAAAAAGCGCTCGACACTGCCATGAAAGTTGCATAGTTTGCTGTCGTTTGTGTAATTTCATCTGACACCTTTATAGCGTTAAACTTTATTTTCTGTAAGTATTTTTCAATTAACTGCCACCTCTTTGTATAACATATGTGTATATGAATTGCAGACGTGCAAATGTTGATGGTCCAGCAACCCTCTTGAAAAATCTGCCTCGTCGCTTTAGCTGCTTGCTAACTAACGATTAGCTACAACGAGCCAACACAAATGTTATTAGCTATACTAGCAAGCTATCCTAGGAAGCTAACGTTAGCTACAATCCACGCTCTTTCTTGATAGTTACAACCAGTCGCAGTGTCTTTCTGTACTTGACACGCATTTCAGTTTACAGTAAGTTTGTTTGAAGGTACGAAGATACACTGGGCAGCTGGCTAGGTGAATAATGGCTTAATACCGTTAGTTAGCTACATTGCAGTATTACAAATGGCTAAATATATATCATATATTTGCCCTATGGTATGGGCACATGTTTCATTGTTAACATCAAACTTCTTTTCTTTTTTTTTACTGTACTTTCGAGTTTTCTGTCCTTTTACCTCTAATTTATTTTGTGACTCATCTTTTTTGCCAGGGTTTTGGGTGGAGTAGGTAGACATGGCTGACCAAGAAATTGGGCCCGTTGGGTTGGGCAAGAGGGCTGCAGCAGGTGCTGCAGTTTTCAAAGTGCGCGAGGCTGCAATGGCTATTCTTCAAACAGAATCTACTGGTAACCTGAAAGTACAAAAACGGAGTGTCCCATCGACTCCTTTCATCGTACCAGAACCTTCCCTAAAACCATACAAGCGGCCCCCCACTCTGCTAATGCCATCCCAGTTGGAGGATTTACCTGTGAGGTGTGCGGCCAGAACTTCTTCTCTTTTCCTCAGATGGTGAGACACAAACAGTTCCACGACGAAGAAAGGCCCTTTCCCTGTGGTGTGTGTGGGAAACGTTTCCTGAGCCGCAGCCACTACACTGAGCACCAGCGGGTTCACACAGGGGAGCGCCCCTTTCCTTGCGACCAGTGTGAGCGCTCGTTCACCACACACCACAACCTAAAGCGTCACCACACCATCCATGCCAAAGAGGAGGCGTACCGCTGCCGAAAGTGTGGCGTACTCTTCTGCCAGCGTCACGAGTACCCCAATGGCATACCTCAACCTGACCTCGAGCCTCGACCTGGGTTCGAATCCATGCCCACGATGCAACCCACACCTCCCATTCAGGTCACACTCACACCCAAGCAGCTTAAGAAGCTTAACAAGAAGAGCCATAATCTCTCAACCAAACATGATCATTCTAAGAAGAAGAAGAAAAAGAGGAGAGTCAAGCATCCAGGCACAGCAGAGAAAGTACATTCTGTGCCTCAAGAGGAACTTTGGCCTGTGTTGTTAACTAGAGGAGAAAAATTTCAAAAAGTTGCGTATGACATCGAGGTTATTCTTTGATCCTGCATGATGAAACAAATGGGATAATCAGTTAGATCATGATTTTTAAAAACAAGATGAACATTGTTCTGTTTCTTCTCCACCCATGTGGATGCACTGTTTCATAAAAGGACTTATACCTCAACACTTGTTTTGCATCACATCATGATTTTGGTATTTATTCCTTCATTGAGTTTGAGAAAATAAGAACTTTCTCTCCACCAGTGATAATGATTAGAAAATATTTTGTCAAGCATTTAAAATGGTTAACAGTCCTCTGAAATGTTATGTTTTTTTTTTGTGGATATATTTTTTTGGATTATGATTCATTCATTCAATTATACTTGATCCATTGTGAAGAAAGGGCTAATTAGACTGTCTATACATTATTAAATGACTTGCTGTTAAACTATCTTACTCTTCTGTTACACATTCAAAACTCATTTTTATAACAAATCATGTTCATCCACTTTTTAGATTACGATCATGGAGGCCTGTAGTGTTTCTTGCTGGTTCTCAACCATTAAATTGTCCAGAAATTGCCCTCACCAATGTATGTACATGTAAATAATCCTGAGTTTTTTTGTTTATGAATTAGGAATATCTATAGTCCGTGTTAAGTGAATAATTCTGTTGAATTGGAGTAACAATTAAAGTTCCAGAGTCTATGTCAAACTGCTATGAAATGATATATTGTCTCTGATTTGAGTTCTGCATAACTACCTCAGGCTGTAGATTGTAAATATGTATTTAAAAAAAAATGATAATGGGTTTACTAATTTCTTGATTTAACACTTTACTATATATATATATATAAATGAATGATGTGGACACCCCTTCAAATTAGTGGATCGCGCTACTTCAGCCACACCCTTTGCTGACAGGCGTGTAAAATCGAGCACACAGCCATGCAATCTCTATAGGCAAACATTGGCAGTAGAATGGCCTTACTGAAGCGCTTTCAACATAGCACCATCATAGGATGCAACCTTTCCAACAAGTCAGTTTGTCAAATTTCTGCCCAGCTGGAGTTTCCCAGTCAACTGTAACTGCTGTTATTGTGAAATGAACATGTCTAGGAGCGACAACTGCTCAGCAGCAAAGTGGTAGGTCACACAACTCACAAAACGGGACCGCCGCATGCTGAAGAGTGTAAAATCGTCGGTCCTCGGGTTACAAAACTTACCAAGTTCCAAACTGCTTCTGGAAGCAACGTCAGCATGAGAACTGTTAATCGGGAGCTTCATGAAATTGGGTTCCATGGCTGAGCAACCGTACACAAGCATAAGATCACCATGCGCAATGCAAAGCGTCGGCTGGAGTGGTGTTCAGCTCGCCGCCATTGGACTCTGGAGCAGGGGAAAAGCGTTCTCTGGAGTGATGAATTGCGCTTCACCATCTGGCATTCCGACGGACAAATCTGGATTTGGTGGATACCAGGAGAACGCTACCTGTCCCAATGCATAGTGCCAACTGTAAAGTTTGGTGGAGGAGGAATAATGGTCTGGGACTGTTCATGGTTCAGGCTAAGCCCTTTAGATCTAGTGAAGGGAAATCTTAACGCTACAGCACACAATTATATTCTAGATGATTCTATGCTTCCAACTTTGTGGCAATAGCTTGGGTTGGCCCTTTCCTGTTTCGGCATGTCAATGCCCCCGTGTCGATATTGGTGTGGAAGAACTTGACTGGCCTGCACAGAGCCCTGACCTCAACGCCATCGAACACTTTTGGGATTCATTGGAACGCTGATTGCGAGCCAGGCCTAATCGCCCAACATTAGTGCCCGACCTCACTAATGCTCTGCATTGCTGCAAGTCCCTGCAGCAATGTTCCAACCTCTAGTGGAAAGCCTTCCCAGAAGAGTGGAGGCTGTTATAGCAGCAAAGGGAGATCAACTCCATATTAATGCCCATGATTTTGGAATGAGATGTTTGACGAGCAGGTGTCCACATACTTTTGGTCAGGTAGTGTATTTGTTTTTCTTTCTATCATGTCACGAGACTCCTCTTAAAGTGAATGTAGGCATGCATAGAAATATTGGCTCAGCTAACATAAAATACTGGTGTGATAAATACTGTAAAGTACTTTGTATCAGCCTCTGTATTACAGCAGACATGTCTATCACTTATCTTCAGTATTAAAAAAGGTTAAAGAGGCACCCATCTTGCTTCTCTATATCATGCTTGTCTTGCAACAACATGTAAACACTAAATTGTACTTATGTAAAACATAACATTTGATATGCATCAGCAGTGCTAGAAGTGGGTTATTACCATCACCAACTGTTATGGATCTAGTTCTGGGTCCTGAGCTTGACTAGCTCTAGTTAGATCCCTGTTTGGATATCGTCCAGAGATATGGACGGAGTAACGTTTACTATAGCTCTGTTGGAATAACTTTTATAACTTTGACACCTGGAAACAGAAGATGCTCTACGGGAATGACAGAGTACATCCAAATCATCTTGGCTCCTGGACTCTGTCCACGCATTTCAAGGCTGCGTTGAGACAATGACTTATCAATGACCCAAGCCCAGCTCCGATACCATTGTGTCGCTGAGTTGTAGTAATGCTGCAGCAAATATACATTATCCCAGGGGCGGTAGCAGTCACAATGTAAGTAACCTAGTTTATCAGCTCCAACATAAATAACATTCTCATGTCTACTTCTGATAAGCCTCCCAGTAAAGCAATAAATACAATAAAGCATCCCAGAAAAGTGTGAAAAATAGCCTACATAAACAGCCTACGAAACGAGGTTCAGAAAATCAACTTGCTAGTAACAGATGACATTCGTATTCTGACTATCTCTGAAACTCACTTAGATAATACCTGTGATACAGTGGTAGCAGTACATGGCTATAACATCAACAGAAAATACAGAAATGCCAATGGGGGAGGTGTTGTGGCCTATATACAGTGCCACATTTCTGTAAAGGTTAGAGAGGATCTCATGAAATACTATTGAAGTAATATTGCTACTGGTTCACCTGCCTCACCTAAAGCCCATTCTTTTTGGAAGCTGCTATATACCAAGTACTAACAGTCAGTGTCTGAATAATATGTGTGAAATGCTTGATAATGTATTTGATATCAACAACATTTCAATGTGACCTTAATATTGACTGGCATTCATCAAGCTGGCCACTCAATGAAAAGCTTCAAACTGTAACCAGTGCCAGCAACCTGGTTCAGGTTGTCAGTCAACCAAACAGCACAGGAATGAAATCATCAACATGTATTGATCACAACTTTACTAATGCTGCCGAAATCTGCTTTAAAGCTATATCCAAATCCATCGGCTGTAGTGATCACAATATAATAGCCATATCTAGGAAAACCAAAGTTCCAAAGGCTGGGCCTAATATAGTGTATAAGAGGTCATACAATACATTTTGTAGTGATTCCTATGTTGATGATGGAAATAATATTTGCTGGTCTGTGCTGTGTGATGAGGTGCAACCAGACGCTGCACTTGACACATTTGTGAAATTGCTTTTTTCTAGTTACTAATAAGCATGCACCAATTAAGAAAATGACTGTGAAAATTGTTAAATTCCTGTGGATTGATGAATAATTTTTTTTAAATTATGGTTGAGAGGGATGAGGTCAAAGGAATGGCAAATAAGTCTGGCTGCACGACCGATTGGCAAACGTACTGCAAATGGAAAAATCATGTGACTATACTGAATAAAAAGAAGAAACTATACTATGAAACAGATAAATTATATAAAGAATGATAATAAAAAGCTTTGGAGCCCCTTAAAGGCAAACTCAGCTCCATCATTCATTAAATCAGATTCATCTGATTGGCTCATTCATCACAAAACACATTGATACTGCCAACTACGTTAATGACTTTCATTGGCAAGATTAGTACATTTAGGCATGCCAGCAACATGACATGCCAGCAACAAATGCCGACACTATGCATCCAAGTATTACTAACCAAATTATGAAACACAAGCATTGTAATTTTGATTTCCAAAAAGTGAGTGTGGAAGAAATGAAACAATTATTGTTGTCTATCAACAATGACAAGCCACCTGGGTCTGACAACTTGGATGGAAAATTACTGAGGATAATAGCAGACACTATTGCCACTCCCATATCTTCAATCTAATCCTACAAGAAAGTGTGGGCACTCTGACCTGGAGTGAAGCAAAAGTCTTTCCTCTACCCAAGAATAGTTAGGCCCCCTTTACTGGCTCAAATAGCTGACCAATCGGCCTATTACCAACCCTTAGTAAACTTTTGGTAAACATTGTTTGACCAGATACAATGCTATTTTACAGTAAATAAATTGATAAAATACTTTCAGCACATTTATAGGGAAAGACATTCAACATGCACGGCACTTACACAAATGACTGATGGCTGAGAGAAATTGTCGATTAAAAAGCTGTTTTGTTAGACTTCAGTGCGGCTTTTGACATTATTGATCAAAGTTTGCTGATGGAAAAACGTTTGTGTTATGGCTTTAAACCCACAGCTACAGTGGGGCAAAAAAAGTATTTAGTCAGCCACCAATTGTGCAAGTTCTCCCACTTAAAAAGATGAGAGAGGCCTGTAATTTTCATCATAGGTACACTTCAACTATGACAGACAAAATGAGAGAAAAAAAATCCAGAAAATCATATTGTCGGATTTTTAATGAATTTATTTGCAAATTATGGTGGAAAATAAGTATTTGTTCACCTACAAACAAGCAAGATTTCTGGCTCTCACAGACCTGTAACTTCTTCTTTAAGAGACTCCTCTGTCCTCCACTCGTTACCTGTATTAATGACACCTCTTTGAACTTGTTATCAGTATAAAAGACACCTGTCCACAACCTCAAACAGTCACACTCCAAACTCCACTATAGCCAAGACCAAAGAGCTGTCAAAGGACACCAGAAACAAAATTGTAGACCTGCACCAGGCTGGGAAGACTGAATCTGCAATAGGTAAGCAGCTTGGTTTGAAGAAATCAACTGTGGGAGCAATTATTAGGAAATGGAAGACGTACAAGACCACTGATAATCTTCCTCGATCTGGGGCTCCACGCAAGATCTCACCCCGTGGGGTCAAAATGATCACAAGAACGGTGAGCAAAAATCCCAGAACCACACGGGGGGACCTAGTGAATGACCTGCAGAGAGCTGGGACCAAAGTAACAAAGCCTACCATCAGTAACACACTACGCCGCCAGGGACTCAAATCCTGCAGTGCCAGATGTGTCCCCCTGCTTAAGCCAGTACATGTCCAGGCCCATCTGAAGTTTGCTAGAGAGCATTTGGATGATCCAGAAGAAGATTGGGAGAATGTCATATGGTCAGATGAAACCAAAATATAACTTTTTGGTAAAAACTCAACTCGTCGTGTTTGGAGGACAAAGAATGCTGAGTTGCATCCAAAGAACACCATACCTACTGTGAAGCTTGGGGGTGGAAACATCAGGCTTTGGGGCTGTTTTTCTGCAAAGGATCCAGGACGACTGATCCGTGTAAAGGAAAGAATGAATGGAGCCATGTATCGTGAGATTTTGAGTGAAAACCTCCTTCCATCAGCAAGGACATTTTTCAAGTCTTTCAGCATGACAATGATCCCAAACACACTGCCCGGGCAACGGAGGAGTGGCTTTGTAAGAAGCATTTCAAGGTCCTGGAGTGGCCTAGCCAGTCTCCAGATCTCAACCCCATAGAAAATCTTTGGAGGGAGTTGAAAGTCCGTATTGCCCAGCAACAGCCCCAAAACATCACTGCTCTAGAGGAGATCTGCATGGAGGAATGGGCCAAAATACCAGCAACAGTGTGTGAAAACCTTGTGAAGACTTACAGAAAACGTTTGACCTCTGTCAATGCCAACAAAGGGTATATAACAAAGTATTGAGATAAACTTTTGTTATTGACCAAATACTTATTTTACACCATCATTTGCAAATAAATTCATTAAAAATCCTACAATGCGATTTTCTATATTTTTCCCCCTCATTTTGTCTGTCATCGTTGAAGTGTACCTATGATGAAAATTACAGGCCTCTCTCATCTTTTTAAGTGGGAGAACTTGCACAATTGGTGGCTGCCTAAATACTTTTTTGCCCCACTGTATATTGTGGATAAAGAGTTACTTGTCTAACAGAACACAGAGGGTGTTCTTTAATGGAGGCCTCTCCAACATAATCCAGGTAGAATCAGGAATTCCCCATGGCAGCTGTCTAGGCCCCTTACCTTTTTTCAATATTTACTAATGACCTGTCACTGGCTCTGAGTGTCTATGTATGACTCAACACTATGTACGTCAGCTACTACAGTGAGTGAAATCCCCGCAACACTTAAAAAAGAGCTGCAGTCAGTTTCAGAATGGCTGGCAAGAAGTAAATTAGTCCTAAATATTTCAAAAAGTAAAAGCATTGTATTTGGGACAAATCATTCACTAAACTCTCTACCTCAAATAAATCTTGTAATGAATAATGTGGAAATTGAGCAAGTTGAGGAGACTAAACTGCTTGGACTAATCCTGGATTGTAAACTGTCATGGTCAAAACATATTCATGCAACAGTAGCTAAGATGGGGAGAAGTCTGTCCATAATAAAGCTCTACTCTGCCTTAACAGCACTATCAACAAGGCAGGTCCTACAGGCCCTAGTTTTATCGCATCTGCACTACTGACTCCAAGCTGCCTATTTATACTACTAGCACACAGCTCCGACACCCATGCATACCCCACAAGACATGTCACCAGAGGTCTCTTCATAATCCCAAAGTCCAGAAAAGACTATTGGAGGCACACAGTACTACATAGTCCATGGCTACATGGAACTATTCTACATCAGGTAACTGATGCAAGCAGTGTAATTTTCTTTTTTTCTTTTAAAATATAAAAATACACCTTATGGAACAGCGGGGACAATGAAGAGACACAGACACACGCATTGATTTTTTTATCATAGATATGTGGGCTGATATAAAATGTAATGTCATGTAATAATTTAAATCGTATATAACTGCCTTAATGTTGCTGGACCCCAGGAAGAGTAGATACTGCCTTGGCAGCAGCTAATGACTCCTATCTCTCATATAAATATTGGTTAAACTGAATTTCGACTTTGAGTTTGAAGTACTATTCATGTGGTAAATGTAAACTAGGCTGTGTTTACAAAGGCAGACAAGTTCTGATGTTTTTTTCACTAATTGGTCTTTTGACCAATCACATCAGATCTTTTCACATCAGAATTTTTAAAGAGCTGATCTGATTGGTCAAAATACCAATTAGATTTTTTTTTTTTAAGCCCAAGTTTCTTAGTTACAGTGCATTCGGAAAGTACTCAAACCCCTTGACTTTCCACATTTTGTTACGTTACAGCCTTATTCTAAAATGGATTAAATCCCCCCCCCCCCCCAATCTACACACCATACCCCATAATGACAAAGCAAAATATATATATATTTTTGCAAATGTATACAACAACAAAAAAAGATATCACATTTACATAAGTATTCAGACCCTTTACTCAGTACTTTGTTAAAGCATCTTTTGGCAGCGATTACAACCTCAAGTCTTCTTGGGTATGATGGTACAAGCTTGTCACATTCTTCTCTACAGATCCTCTCAAGCTGCACAGCTATTTTCAGGTCTCCAGAGATGTTTGATCGTGTTCCAGTCTGGGCTCTGGCTGGGCCACTCATGGTCATTGAGACTTGTACCGAAGAATACATTTGCAAAAAAATCTAAAAAACTTTTTTCACTTTGTCATTATGGGGTATTGTGCGTAGATTGAGGGAACAATTGAATTTAATCCATTTTTAGAATAACTGTAATTTAACAAAATGTGTAAAAAGTCAAGGGGTCTGAATACTTCCCGAATGCACTGTATATAGACATAGACCATAGATATTGTCACTAATTTGATATTCCCTGGTCTCCCAAAGCCACAGTAGAGTTATTACTTTACTCACTATTAATTTGTACATTTGATTAACTTTGTTAGATTTTTTGCAAATCAATTGATCTATTATCTATCGATATGGTTCGTAAGGTTTGTCTGAGACAAAGCTATGCTCGCTGGAACGCATTTGCGAATCCATGACCAAAAGGATATCTGCAGGCGGAGCGTATTTTTCGCTGTATGCGTCCCATTGGTCGCATAATACCTGTACCGTATGTACCCTTTGTGATTGGGCATACAGTCAACGCCACCACTGGTAACAGTTGCAATTGATTTGCTAACTAACTGTATCGGGGCAACCAACTCCAATAATTGGCTGATTCCTCTAAAGCGACGCAGTTGATTGGTTAATCCGTTTGTATAGTAGCACTGGCTGCATATAATTGCTAAAGCAACTGCCGCTGATGCTATGACCTGGTGCTTGGTGTCGGCGTCACGCTACATCTGGACCGGCCGTGCATGAAGCTCATAACATTGTGTCAAGTGGTTACAGATAGAAGAAACGGACAAGTAAACCCATTTGAGGGAACAACTGACTGAAGGGTTTGGAGGTAAAACACATCATTTTCCTCTCAAAAATATAAGCAAATCTGGAATGATGCTGAGTCTCGTGAAAAAGCGTCTTTCTCCCTCTGGCGGTGTAGCGTGTTGGGCTCCGCTGACAATCCAGACACCACTGTGTGTAGGTATTTCCTTATCTGATCATGGTCGATGATTGGTGAGAAAGCATGGTCAGCGAATTTCATTAATAGCGGATAACTATCGTTATCAAGTGAGCACAATAATGGAAGACTGTACTGCTACGACCTTTGCAAACCGCAGCTGACGTCAGTGTGAAGACAACTGCACTGCGGATTAGGACGGATTTGTATGGCGCCAGCCTGCTAGCTAGCTATTTGTGAGTTGTGCCTTGTAAACCAGCATGCAAATTAATGTTGTGTGTTGTAGCTTGGGAAACAACATAAACCTGTCCGTTTGTGGAAGACCATTTGGGCCACTTATAGATTAAATGTACGATATATTGATATAGCAGAACAGCTTGCCTGGTACTGTCTGTAGTTGTCCATGAACGCACACAGCTGCCTGCATATCATATGCATTTTGTTGATGCACAGATGTCTTTTCCTACTATCACAGACTTGATAACTACTTTACTGAGGAACGACTGTGATATATGATTGTGCCCCTAGCTATTTTAAGATGAATGTATTAATTGTAAATCACTCTGGATAACCGCATCTGCTAAAGAACTTGCATTTAAAAAGTTAATATAGTTTAGCCAGTAACCCTGCTCTGCTTACTTTGTCAGCATGCACGAAGAGTGAACCTTCCAAGGTTCTGTGAATAGCATGATGGGGTCCTTCAGCCGACAGGAGTTCTTCCATGAGCTTGTGGAGGGCTGTCTTCTGCCCACCGCTCAGCAGGGCCTGGAGCAGGTCTGGCAGCTTCTGGTCATCTGCCTTCTATGCCGACTTCTCTGGATTCTGGGTGAGATTTCACATTCCTTTGTTTGAAACGTCACTTTCGGAATTTCATTGTCGCAGACATGAGTATTAGGATAGTCTTTTACGTTTTTGAAAAATGATTATATAGTACTGAAGAACTACATGCATGTGTTATGACTGTCTACAACTACATGCTCTTATTCTCTTCTGTGTTGTTGTTTTGTTGGCCTGGTCAGGCCTCCCATCCTATGTGAAACACCTGAGCACTGTGGCAGGAGGGTTCTACACCCTGTACCTGTTCTTTGAGCTCCACATGGTGTGGGTGGTACTGCTCAGTCTACTGTGCTACCTCATCCTCTTCCTCTGTCGACACTCCAGTAACCGGGCCACCTTCCTCTCCATCACCATCCTCATCTACCTGCTCATGGGGTAGGTATGCCTTCTCTGTTACCAGGCAACAACATACAACCTTTTTAAGCAAAGATGATTGATGATAAACAACTTGACTTAGTCCTTTTAGCTCCTAGTGGAGTAAACAGCCTCTAATTGGTCTACTGTTGACTTATCCAACCAGAGAGCTGCATATGATGGACACCACCACCTGGCACAAAATGAGAGGTTGGTTCATACTTTAATGAGTTTTTATATATATATATATATATACGGTACCAGTCAAACGTTTGGACACCTACTCATTCAAGGGATTTTCTTTATTTTTACTTTTACATTGTAGAATAATAGTGAAGACAAACTATGAAGTAACCAAGAATGTGTTGAACAAATCAAAATATTTTTATATTCTTCAAAGTAGGCACCCTTTGCCGATGATGACAACTTTGCACACTCTTGGCATTCTCTCAATCAGCTTCATGAGGAATGCTTTTCCAAAAATCTTGGAGTTGTCACATATGTTGAGTACTTGTTGGCTGCTTTTCGGGTGATTGTGGAGGCCTGTTCATCTGATGCAGCACTCCATCACTCTCCTTCTTGGTCATATAGCCCTTACACAGCCTGGAGGTGTGTTGGGTCATTGTCCTGTTGAAAAACAAATGATAGTCCCACTAAGCGCAAACCAGATGGGATGGTGTATCGCTGCAGAATGCTGTGGTAGCCATGCTGGTTAAGTGTGTCTTGAATTCTAAATGAATAAAAGACTGTGTCACCAGCAAAGCACCTGCACACCATCACATTTTCTCCTCCATGCTTTACGGTGGGAACCACACATGCAGAGTTCATCCGTTCACCTACCCTGCGTCTCACAAAGACACGGCGGTTGGAACCAAAAATATAACATTTGGACTCATCAGACCAAAGGACAGATTTCCGCCGGTTTAATGTCAATTGCTCGTGTTTCTTGGCCCAAGAAAGTCTCTTCTTATTGGTGTCCTTTTTAGTAGGGGTTTCTTTGCAGCAATTTGACCATGAAAGCCTGATCCACACTGTCTCCTCTGAACAGTTGATTTTGAGATGTCTTTTACTTGAACTCAGTGAAGCATTTATTTAGGCTGCTATTTCTGAGGCTGGTAACTCTAATGAACTTATCCTCTGCAGCAGAGGTAAATCTGGGTCTTCCTTTCCTGTGGCTGTCCTCATGAGAGCCAGTTTCATCATAGCGCTTGATGGTTTTTGCGACTGCACTTGAAGACTTTCAAAGTTCTTGAAATTGTCCAGATTGACTGACCTTCATGTCTTAAAGTAATGATGGACTGTCTTTACTCTTTGCTTATTTGAGCTGTTCTTACCATAATATGGATTTGGTCTTTTACCAAATAGGGCTAGCTTCTGTATACCACCCCTACCGTGTCACAACATAACTGATTGGCTCAAACACATTAAGAAGGAAATAAATTCCACAATTTAACTTTTAACAAGGCACACCTGTTAATTGAAATGCATGACTACCTCAGGTGAAGCTGGCTGAAAGAATGCCAAAAGTGTGGAAAGCTGTCATCAAGGCAGAGGGTGGCTAATTTGAAGAATCTCAAAAATAACATTTATTTCAAATTGGTTACCACTTTTTTGGTTACAGCATTATTCCATAAGGGTGAAGTCAGAAGTTTATATACACCTTAGCCACATACATTTAAACTCAGTTTTTCACAATTCCTGACATTTAATCCTAGTAAAAATTCCCTGTCTTAGGTCAGTTAGGATCACCACTTTTATTTTAAGAACACGAAATGTCAGAATAATAGTAGAGAATGATTTATTTAAGCTTTTATTTAATTCACCACATGTTTACATACACTCAATTAGTATTTGGTAGCATTGCCTTTAAATTGTTTAACTTGGGTCAAACGTTTTGGGTAGCCTCCCACAAGCTTCCCACAATAAATACATTTTTGTCCATGCCTCCTGACAGAGCTGGTGTAACTGAGTCAGGTTTGTAGGCGTCCTTGCTCGCACATGCTTTTTCAGTTCTGTCCACAAATTTTCTATAGGTTTGAGGTCAGGGCTTTGAGATGGCCACTCCAATACCTTGACTTTGCTGTCCTTAAGCCATTTTTCCACAACTTTGGAAGTATGCTTGGGGTCATTGTCCATTTGGAAGACCCATTTGCGACCGAGCTTTAACTTCCTGACTGATGTCTTGATGTTGCTTCAATATATCCACAGAATTTTCCATCCTCCTGATGCCATCTATTTTGTGAAGTGCCCCAGTCCCTCCTGCAGCAAAGCACCCCCACAACAAAATGCTGCCACCCCCGTGCTTCACTGTAGGGATGATGTTCTTCGGCTTGCAAGCTTCCCCCTTTTTCTTCCAAACATAAAGAGGGTCATTATGGCCAAACAGTTCTATTTTATTTCAGACCAGAAGACATTTCTCCTAAAATAATGATCTGGTGGTTTGGCTTTTTTATGGTTTTGGAGCAGTGGCTCCTTCCTTGCTGAGCGGCCTTTCAGGTTATGTCGAGATAGGACTCTTTTTACTGTGGATATAGATACTTTTGTACCTGTTTCCTCCAGCATCTTCACAAGGTCCTTTGCGGTTCTGGGATTG
The DNA here is from genome assembly GCF_034236695.1 of Oncorhynchus nerka. NCBI lineage: Eukaryota > Metazoa > Chordata > Actinopteri > Salmoniformes > Salmonidae > Oncorhynchus > Oncorhynchus nerka. The sequence goes on along the minus strand of NC_088402.1, from coordinate 72,831,512 downwards.
ATTAGCACTTTTTGCAGCAAAGTAAGTTCATCTCTAGGAGACAGAACGTGTCTCCTTCCTGAGCGGTATGATGGCTGTGTGGTCCCATGGTGTTTATACTTGCGTACTATTGTTTGTACAGATGAACGTGGTACCTTCAGGTGTTTGGAAATTGCTCCCTAGGATGATCCAGACTTGTGGAGGTCTGCAATTTTTTTTCTGTGGTCTTGGCTGATTTCTTTTGATTTTCCCATGATGTCAAGCAAAGAGACACTGAGTTTGAAGGTAGGCCTTGAAATACATCCACAGGTACACCTCCAATTGACTCAAATGATGTCAATTATCCTATCAGAAGCTTCTAAAGCCATGACATAATTTTCCAAGCTGTTTAAAGGCACAGTCAACTTAGTGTATGTAAACTTCTGACCCACTGGAACTGTAATTAAGTGAAATAATCTGTCTGTAAACAATTGTTGGAAAAAGTACTTGTCATGCACAAAGTAGATGTCCTAACTGACTTGCCAAAACTATTGTTTGTTAACAAGAAATTTGTGGAGTGGTTGAAAAACGTGTCTTAATTAGTGTCTGAACTTCCGACTTCAACTATATTATTTTAGTTTTTATGTCTTCACTATTGTCCTACAATGTAGAAAATAGTAAAAATAAAGAAAACGCCTTGAATTAGTAGGTGTCTGAACTTGACTGGTACTGTGTATCCCCCAAAACCCAGTGAAAGATTCATTAACAGGTTACAGCTATTGTGTTGTACATGCGGTTGTACATGAAATATCATTGTTAATGTTTTCAAGTCTCACTGAGTTCTGTATCTGCAGGTTCCCAGATGGTGGTTGCCATGAAGGCCATTTCTCTAGCCTTTGACCTGGATCGGGGTGTGGTGGCTAATGTGCCTTCTCCTGTGGAGTTCATGGGCTATATCTACTTTGTTGGGACGATCATATTTGGGCCCTGGATCAGCTTTAACAGCTACAGAGAGGCTATAGAGGGCCGCAAACTGGTAAGTTCAATGTTAAGTCCTGTCTAGAGCAGAGGGATACGGAAGAAGATGGGTGAAGGATATTGAGAGATTCTCCTCGTCTTCCTCAGAGTTTCTCCTGGATATGGAAAGTGTGTGTCAGCTGGGTGAAGAGCCAGCTGTGTCTGATCACCTCTAACTGTGTTGCTCCCTACCTCTTCCCTTACTTCATCCCCATCTACGGAGACAAGCTGCTACGCAAGTAAGTGGATGACCTAACCTCTTATTGCTCTTGTAATGATTTACTGTAGGTCGTAGAATGCATCCACAGACATTGATGTGTGATCGTTCAAAGACAAGTGCAACGTAAATGTCTTTTTGTAGGAAAGATGTTTGAGTAATGTTTTTCTGTAGTGTAATGTGCACATTCTTATTTGTTTCTTTTTCTCCCTTGAAATAAATGTTCTTCCCTTGTCTCTATCCCCAGCAAAACAAAACGGAAGATCAGGTGAATATTTATCCGATTTAGTGACGATACAACATTCTCCGTAATTTATTTTATGTTGCATGTCCATTTCTAACTCACCAGCTCTTCCACCTTCCTGACACCTGCACTTCTTTATCCCCATCATTCCTACAACCGCGTCTCTGTCCTGCCCACTCATGCCATGAGACTTAAGAGTGAGTGTGTATCAGTTAAATGTATTAAATAAAATAAATGGTGATAACTGATTAACATTTTCCTTCAATTGTTTGCTGCGCAGAGCTTCTGTGGCAAGGTATGTTTAATGGCATTTATATTACCACGGAGAATTGTATTATTGTTGTTAGGTCCAATGCAGTAGTTTTAATCTCAATATTAAATCATTTCTGCTTAACAATTAAGTACCTTACTATGATTGTTTTCAATTAAATGTTCAAAAAGTAACCTAGAGAAGAGCAATTTCTCAAGCAAGAAAAATAAAAATGGACTTAAGGTGGAAAAGTGCAGTGTGAAGGTGCGACAGTGGGAAAGAAGTGCTCGTATGCACCTCTGCTCACATCAATTGCGTTTGGTTGGGGAATCTGGTGGGAGAACAAGTAAACATTTGAGTGGGGAGGAGAAAACTAGCTGTTATTGGCAGAAAGGTTGGGAACACTCTTTCTTATTGGTCTATTTACCACATTACCAGGCAGGCCAAAACTACATCCCAGCAAACAGCTCTTACACTAATAGGGCATTATCAAATATTTAAAACAATTTCACAGTATTAGTCCAACCTCAGTGTGGAAATTTATACAGCACAGGAAAATACTAGTGTGATTTGAGGCTTTTATTTTGACAGGTGTCTTCTAATCTAACCTTCCATTGACCTCTAGGTGGCTCCTGGCCTATGAGAATGCACTCTCATTCCACTTCAGCAACTACTTTGTGGGTTACCTGAGTGAGACCACCACCACTTTGGCTGGAGCAGGCTTTACTGAGGAGAAAGACAACCTCAAATGGTCAGGGCATTAAAGCATCATGGTAACTAGGCTTGGCATAGACGTGCCATAATTTACAGTGCATTTGGAAAGTATTCAGACCCCTTGACTTTTTCCACATTTTGTTACGTTAGTCTTGTTCTCAAAATGATCAAATTTCCCTCATTAATCTACACACAATGCCCCATAATGACTGTTCGGTTCTAATTCTCAGAGTAAAAAACTCAACGGACACTATGAAAGATTAACCAAGTTTATTCTTCACAGAGGATTAATACAGCTGCATTAGCCAAACACATTTTCACACAAGCACTGATTTAACCCTTCCGCCTAGGCTGAGTCTCCTCCTACACATCTGAACAAACATTGTATCACTGCTAGCCAGGACACTAAGTGATATGGGCCATACACCTTAACGTGGCCTGATCTTACCCCCCCCCCCCCCATCACTAATCCATGGCTCTCCCCTTATCAATGCCTGTCATGTGATCGCTTTCCGGCACTCAATATTTCAATAGGATACCTGATATAATGTAAACGTTATACATTACCCTCTCTCCCTCAGTGACATGAATAAATACATTTCATATTCTCAGAACCCAACATGACTAACCAAAAACAGGTTTTAAGATATTTTTTTTGCAAATGTATGTAACAAAGAGAAAAAATATCACATTTACATAAGTATTCAGACCCTTTACTCAGTACTTTTTGATGCACCGTTGGCCGCAATTACAGCCTTAAGACTTGGGTACGACGCTACAAGCTTCGCACACTTGTATTTGGGGAGTTTCTCCCAGTCTTCTCTGCAGATCCTCTGTAGCTTTCAGGTTGGATGGGGAGTGTTGCTGCACAGATTTTCAGGTCTCTCCAGAGATGTTTGATTGGGTTCAAGTCTGGGCTATGGCTGGGCCACTCAAGGACATTCAGAGACTTGTCCTGTAGCCACTCCTTCGTTGTCTTTGCTGTGTGCTTAGGGTCGTTGTCCTGTTGGAAGGTGAACCTTGCCCCAGTGTAAGGTCCTGAGTGCTCTTGAGCAAGTTTTCTTTAAGGATCTCTGTACTCTGCTCCATTCGTCTTTGCCTCGATCCTGACTAGTCTCCCAGTCCCTGCAGCTGAAAACATCCCCACAGCAGCATGATGATGATGATGATGATGATGATGCTGCCACCACCATGCTTCACCGTAGAGATGGTGCCAGGTTTCCTCCAGATGTGACGCATGGCATTCAGGCCAAAGACTTCAATCTTGGTTTCAGCAGACCAGAGAAGCTTGTTTCTCATGGACTGAGTCCTTTAGGTGCCTATTGGCAAACTCCAAGCGGGCTGTCATGTGCCTTTTTACTGAGGAGTAGCTTCTGTCTGGCCACTCTACTGTAAAGGCCTGATTGGTGGAGTGCTGCAGAGATAGTTGTCCTTCTGGAAGGTTCTCCCATCTCCCCAGAGCAACTTTGGAGCTCTGTCAAAGTGACCATCGGGTTCTTGGTCACCACCCTGACCATGGCCCTTCTCCCCTGATTGCTCAGTTTGGCTGGGTGGCCAGCTCTAGGAAGAGTCTTGGTGGTTACAAACTTATTCCATTTAAGAATGATGGAGGCCACTGTTCTTGGACCTTCAATGCTGCAGAAATGTGCCTCGACACAATCCTATCTTAGAGCTCTACGGACAATACCATCAACCTCATGGCTTGGTTTTTGCTCTGACATGCACTGTCAACTATGGGACCTTATATAGACAGGTGTGTGTGTGCCTTTCCAAATCATATCAAATCAATTTCAAGTTGTAGAAACATCTCATGGATGATCAATGGAAACTAGATGCACCTGAGCTCAATTTCGAGTCTCATAGCTAAAGGACTGAATACTTGTGCAAATAAGGTTTCTATTTTTCCCAAATGCACTGTAAATACCTTATTTGGCCCCCTCCTAGTTCTCTTTCCCCCTTCAAACAGCCCAACTGAAATGCATGTGTTTTATTCTCCAGGGATTTGACGATTGCCAGGCCCTTGCATGTAGAGTTTCCCAGGTCTATGGTGGAGGTGGCCACCTCGTGGAATCTGCCCATGTCCAAATGGCTCAACACCTGTAAGCTTTCTGTGAAATGGAACACATTTACAGCATTGTTACTCTGCCTATAAAAACCTTACTTTGAACCAAATACACAAAATTAATACAACTGTTATTTATATATTTAAAAAATTAATTTAATAAACTTCAGTTGCCTCTCTACAATTTTAAATGTAAAGCAGTGAAAATCCCAACTCAATTACTCCATTTGAACCGGAATACAAACTTGATTCCCATAAAACTGTTTCTGTCTGATCACCCAGATGTTTTTACCAGTGCTCGCAACCTTGGAACCTTTTCAGCCATCCTAGTGACATACACAGCCAGTGCACTTCTACATGTGAGTATGCACACGCAGGTGTGAGTGCAGGTGTGTAAGAGATTTTCTTACCATTGTCTCCTTTGGCCTTTAGGGTCTCAGCTTCCACCTGGGTGCAGTGCTACTGTCTCTCGGGTTCATCACGTATATTGAGCATGGTAAGTCTATAAAATAAATGTCCTGCTATTCAAAAATAGCCCTTTGCTAATTTTATTTAAGTTCCACGTTACCTTTCAATAATAACACTATTTACATCTGGAGAATAACCTTTGGTGACATAATTGATTGTTCATTAGTAATAAATCAACTAACTTGGCTTTGTGGCACAAAGCACAGCAAATTCTGAGTATGTATGACAGGATGAATCATTGTGAATTATATTTGATCTGCCTGAGACTATTTTATTTTCCTCTGTTCCAGTTTTGCGGAAGAGATTGGCAGCCATTTTTAATGCGTGTATTCTGTCAAAGAAATGCCAGCCAAACTGCTCTCACAAGAACAATAAGGTATGGTTTAAATATTTTATTTGTGTGATATTTATGCATAATGGGATTTTCATATGTAAAGTCTAAAAGATTTGTCAATATTGTCCCCATGCAAATGGTCCATTCAACATTTCACAATATCGCTTATACTTAAAGGAAAAATATACCCAAATCCATTCAGTCCTGTAATTTAGTGTTCAATAACACTGAACAATATTTTTTGTCAACAAATGTTTCATTTTGACGTTATAAGGTTGGTAGAAACATTTGCAATGGCAGATATACTTTTGAGGAGACGTTGCCCATGCTACGTCAATGGGCCGTGCAGTGCATTCTGGGACAAGGAGTTCTCTCCTGCAAGGAGTAAATAGGAGTATTGGGCGCTAGTTCAAAACCCAACATTAGCACGAATTCCGTCAACAAGAAGTAACACATTACAAATATTTCCCGAGATGTGAGATAATTAACTTGCTATTCATGATATCGCATAGCTTTGGGATCGTGACATTACGTACTTTCGAGGAAAATCCGCACCTTTCTCAACATATACACTTGACTTTGAGAAGGGATTGCGTGACGATTAGCTTAGCAACCGCCTGATGCAGCATGATAACGTGAACGCGATTGGTTGACAGTTTGCTGGGTGGGGTGTTAAACATTCCTTCATTCATTGGATTCCTATCTCCTTTCTATAATATCTCTGGCAATGGCACCATGTAATACACCCTGAACTAAATAGGAAAACTGTGCTAGACCCTCCATTAAATTCTATACAGTGGGGCAAAAAAGTATTTAGTCAGCCACCAATTGTGTAAGTTCTCCCACTTAAAAAGATGAGAGGCCTGTAATTTTGATCATAGGTACACTTCAACTATGACGGACAAAATTAGAAGAAAAAAAATCTAGAAAATCACATTGTAGGATTTTTAATGAATTTATTTGCAAATTATGGTGGTCAATAACAAAAGTTAATCTCAATACTTTGTTATATACCCTTTGTTGGCAATGACAGAGGTCAAACCTTTTCTGTAAGTCTTCACAAGGTTTTCACACACTTGCTGGTATTTTGGCCCATTCCTCCATGCAGATCTCCTCTAGAGCAGTGATGTTTTGGGGCTGTTGCTGGGCAACACGGACTTTCAACTCCCTCCAAAGATTTTCTATGGGGTTGAGATCTGGAGACTGGCTAGGCCACCCCAGGACCTTGAAATGCTTCTTACGAAGCCACTCCTTCGTTGCCGGGGCGGTGTGTTTGGGATCAGTGTCATGCTGAAAGACCCAGCCACGTTTCATCTTCAATGCCCTTGCTGATGGAAGGAGGTTTTCACTCAATCTCACGATACATGGCCCCATTCATTCTTTCCTTTACACGGATCAGTCGTCCTGGTCCCTTTGCAGAAAAACAGCCCCAAAGCATGATGTTTCCACCCCCATGCTTCACAGTAGGTATGGTGTTCTTTGGATGCCACTCAGCATTCTTTGTCCTCCAAACATGACGAGTTGAGTTTTTACCAAAAAGTTATATTTTGGTTTCATCTGACCATATGACATTCTCCCAATCTTCTGGATCATCCAAATGCTCTCTAGCAAACTTCAGACTGGCCTGGACATGTACTGGCTTAAGCAGGGGGACACGTCTGGCACTGCAGGATTTGAGTCCCTGGCGGGGTAGTGTGTTACTGATGGTAGGCTTTGTTACTTTGGTCCCAGCTCTGTGCAGGTCATTCACTAGGTCCCCCCGTGTGGTTCTGGGATTTTTGCTCACCGTTCTTGTGATCATTTTGACCCCACTGGGTGAGATCTTGCGTGGAGCCCCAGATCGAGGAAGATTATCAGTGGTCTTGTACGTCTTCCATTTCCTAATAATTGCTCCCACAGTTGATTTCTTCAAACCAAGCTGCTTACCTATTGCAGATTCAGTCTTCCCAGCCTGGTGCAGGTCTAAAATTTTGTTTCTGGTGTCCTTTGACAGCTCTTTGGTCTTGGCCATAGTGGAGTTTGGAGTGGGACTGTTTGAGGTTGTGGACAGCTGTCTTTTATACTGATAACAAGTTCAAACAGGTGTCATTAATACAGGTAACGAGTGGAGGACAGAGGAGTCTCTTAAAGAAGAAGTTACAGGTCTGTGAGAGCCAGAAATCTTGCTTGTTTGTAGGTGAACAAATACTTATTTTCCACCATAATTTCCAAATAAATTCATTAAAAATCCTACAATGTGATTTTCTGGATTTTTTTTTTTCTTATTTTGTCTGTCATAGTTGAAGTGTACCTATGATAAATTAAAGGCCTCATCTTTTTAAGTGGGAGAACTTGCACAATTGGTGGCTGACTAAATACTTTTTTGCCCCACAGTATTTCTCGGTAGGAATATCGCAAAAATATGATCAATGGCTCATTCGAAAGAAGATGTCCTCCGGAGTTCTGACATCGACCAGTATTGAAATATGACATGTGTGAAAACGTCTATCATCTAAAAGTTGTATTCCTGTTACCTTCCAGTGTAGTGAGAGCGACTATCAGGGTGCAGCAAGGATTTCTGCCTGCTTGAACGCCAATAAAAATGATGACCCAGGGAACATCACTCAAAGATGCACAAAAACATAACATTCAAAATGGGTGAACCTTTCCTTTAACCAATGCCAAAAAATCACCAATAAGAATGTTTGCAATCTCTTCTGCTCCTCCCATCCACACAGGTCCTGTGGGTGTACGTCATTAACGTAGCCTTCAGCACCCTGGCTGTCTTCCACCTGGCATACCTGGGCTCTCTGTTCAACTCCAGTGTTGACTACATGGATGATGATGAAGAGGTAACTATTTACTGAATGGTGTTGGTCTCTAAGACTGTCAAATGCATACATGACTCTGCGTCATCGTCAGATCTTTTAGAACGAAGCATTATGGTTGAGTTAGACATTTCAAACCCATGTCTACGTTCTCTCCCTTTACAGAGTGACGTGGCCAACCACACCATTCAGAAGTGGTCGGAGCTGAGCTGGGCCAGCCACTGGGTGACGTTTGGCTGCTGGGTGCTCTACCGCATCATCCTCTAAATGTGTGTCTGTGAGAGAGAGCGAGCTGGGGATATGTGAGAGAGAGCGAGCTGGGGATAGACGTGGAGAGAAATGAACCACCCCTTTGTACAGTATAGAAACTATTTTACTCAAGACCAACATGCAGTGCTCAGGACACCGCCTATCTACTTACTGTAACCTGCTGGTGACAAACTATTTTTGATACTCTTAAAATAATGCCCCACTCTTCCTTAATCGCTTAATTTAGTTTTTAATCACTTTTTGTTTGAGCTGCTGCATTCGTCCCTTGTGGAAAGACAGATCAGGATCTGCTATCTGACATCTCACTGATTCTCCATCAATATCCACCCTGTCAGCATGTCAGTGGTCATTCATTCACTCTTTAATGGACTGCTAAGAACTCGTTTTCAGAAGTGATTCCAGAATATGCCATTTAAGTATTGTTTTCCTGTTTCTCTATATTAGAAGGCTATATATTTTTCTATTACAACCTAATTAGTTATTACATCTGTAGAGTATGTAAATAAAACCCAGGTTGGAGATTAAGAAAGTTTCTGTTTGTATGACAGCACAAAGCATAATTATTAGGCAGCAACTTTCCTTTTGTGGATTTTAGTAGAAATATAATTTTTTATTTTATTTATGGAAATAATAATGTCAATTGGTGCCAAATGTTAGCCAGTTTTTCCATTGTCCTGTTAATAACTATGTAACTGTGATATATTTGACAAATTATTGTACTTCAGTCAAGAAAGAATACTAAAGTCTTTACTTGGTCAGTCAGAGTTCTTCATGTTGCTGTAAAGCAGATTATGAAAATACATAACTTCCTGTTTTTGATGCAAAATGAAGATGACGTTTGAAGTTGCATCAGTAACTAAAGGCTTTGGTCATTTTCTATATCCTGCTCTTTTTTTTTTTAAACATGCTTTTAAGGAAATTTATTATTTTTAATGGGATGCATACTACTCCTGAACGTACTGCACATAAACTGAATCGTACTGCTGCTGGTTATCCCACACATCCCATTCCTTACCGACAGATTCTACAGTATCTGTTATATTTACGTACATCTGTCCACGAGATATTAAATATACTATAATTTAGTAGGCTTTCCTGTAGAATACAAGGTTCAACTCATTTGCATTGCAATGCACAAGAAAATATTTTTATAGACCACAGCCTGTTTCCAATGTGAACAAATTAGTCATAGTGGGCAGAACAAGCAAGGAGGTTGGCAGAGCCAAGCACGAGCTAGTGAGATCCTATTGGCCTGTTCTAGCATGCATCTGCACATTTCGGTTAGGGAATGCGTACTCTGAAGTGTACAATAACTCAATTCGCCTTTGCACACCTAAACAAAGCATTTTTTTGTATTTTACTTTGATAAATGGGAAAGTCTACAAAACTTAGTTCACTTTGTTCATAACTGATTTATAGTTTTTGTATCAGAACTGTATTGAGATCAAATGTTTAATTTGCAGAATGGCCATCTCCTTCCATCTTCTCCCACTGCCGGCCGCTGGGCTTCCTCTCACTACCATATTTGGTAGTGAGTGGAAACAGCTAACGGATACTTCACCTTTATACATCTGGTGAAATATCTGTCTCATTGTTCTGTGGCACAAGTGCACAGCCTTAGCACACCACACCACCTTTAACCACTGTCCTAGTGAAATATTAATCTCAAGGGTTTGTTTTGTCGAACTTTTACATACAATATGTGTGAAGCTACTGAGGGAGACGTGATACTTTTTAATACATTTTGTATCAAACCTGAATCGCTATTTATCTTTGGTTCAAGTTTATGTGAAGTACTGTTAAAGGAAGCTACCTTGAGTAAGCAATTTCTGCCAAGCAGACACGTTCTTACGTCGCATTCAAAAACATATCTTGTGTGAACATGTAACAACAATAAACTGCTGGACTGAAATAATAGTTTATTTGCTTATTTACAAGAATGGTTTGGACTGTTACAGTTGATCAAAATAAGGAACTTTGGGTGGGAAGAGAGGGAACAATCGGGTAGATGGTCTCAGTTTCTCGGGAAGCTCAGATCATTGGCTGAGTTTGCCCTCGTGACCATCCATTTCCAAGCTTCCTACAATCCAGAGCAGACTGAGGGAGGGGAAACGGGGTGGGAAGAAAGGGCATACCCAGTGGATCACTGATGGATGGAAATGTGGGTCACTTTCTGCCCTTGTGAGAAGAGGTGAGCGTAGTTGTGTAGCGATGGCCTGTCTGCAGGTCCAGGGGAGGTTCTTCAGCCTTGTCTACCCCGAGGACCCCCATGCTTGTGATGGCAGGATCCCAGCAGAGTCTCCAGAGCCATCTTTACAAATACCTGGAAATTATTGCTTCTCTCCCTTCGGCTGTCCTAAGGGGGGATGGAACACCGAAAGATACCTTTAATGCAGACACACAACATGCAAAGTAGACGAGACCCTGCTTATCACATACTGTAGCATTGGGTGGGAAGAAATAGCCGACTATAATTGACTTGGTCCAGCTCTCAATCATTTGGAGAGCAAGGACTGGATTGAGTTGACTTAAACTTAGAAAATGACAACTCATATACATGAGGCTGTTTTAGACCATCCTCCTAACCTCAATCCTCTATTACTCTAATGCTTACCTCCTTGCTTTCTGTTATCTACTTTCTGATCAGCTTTCTTCGGTTGCTCCTTAGGACTCTGAGGTTGCTGAGGAGATTCATTGGGGGGGAAATAACTTAGACAAACTCAAACTTGAATGTTTTAATCTACAATGAATGAGAAGTTCTTGTTCTTACCTTGGTGGCTGATTTCTTGTCAGATTTGTTGCCTACAAACGAAGAAAGAATGTTGATTTATTAGTTTTTAAAATAACTCCCCATGATCCAGGAAAAGGGATGGTGTATTTTATTTTCCACCTTAACTGGGGAGGATGGGCTCGTGGTAATGGCATTAAATACAACAAACGGATTCCCATCAGCCTCCACTGTAATGTTCATATAGTCAATGTTATAGTCAATGTATGACTGTAGAGGAGACTGGGCACAAATAACACACTATTTTACCTTTATTTAACTAGGCAAGTCAGTTAAGAACAAATGCTTAGGGTGCACCACCCTATGGGCTTCCCAATCACAGCCAGATGTGATGCAGCCTGGATTTGAACCAGGTACTGTAGTGACACCTCTTGCACTGAGATACATTGTCTTAGCACAACTAGATGGATAGTCCCATATTCAGCTTTTAACTGAATAGAATAAAAAGACACACAGTATAGCATAGGCATGAATTCACTACATTATACACTACCCCGAGAAAAGCATTTATATATGATAATATTTATTTTATATATAAAAAATAGGCTATAATTAAAAAATATATAGGCTAACCAAATCATAAAATTTAACTTTACAAATAATACCTTTTGTTCCTGGCATTTTGGCTGCGCTCCATAGTCTGTGTGTCTTTTACAAAACTCAGTGCTTATGAGGCGTCCAACCTTCTGGCCTTTGCTGAGCTCAGGCGAAACGTCTGAAGGTGCGACCCAAACTCATAATCCCATCATTGTATGGACAATGCGCTGTAGAGCTAATTGTTCTCAAGTACAACAACAAGAAAGAGTTTTCATCATAGACTATATGTGTGTGTGGATACGCGCGTGCATGTGCGCGTGTGTGAGTTGTGTATGGTATGAGTTGGCATAATCTCTCTTGCCTATCTTGCAAGACGTTTTTAAAGCTGATGATTGCCTTAATATATTGTTTTATTTCCAAATGTGATTTCTAAAAGTTTCTAAATGTTGCAACTACATTTAAACCAGGCAGTTGATGTCCTCAACCGTGTTTCGTTAAATTATTAATATGAGTGAACATTGGCTAGGCTGTTTCCAACAGAGCGTCATTACATTGCAACATTTCATTGTCGTTGTTTATCATTATCAGGGACAGTGTTTTCTTCAGGAATACGCCATAGTTGCCATAGTTTCCTGGCTCATCAAAGACTGGACAAACTCTGCGTACATCTTTAGTGTACGTACATATTATTTGATTTGTAAATCATATTGATTAGGTTTAAACATAAAGCTGCATCAAACATGTTGTACAAGTCAGCGTAGCTGCGCACGTGGGCGGGATCAATAGTGTCATGATTTGACAGTTCGACCAATGACATCGATGGCAAGAAGCTAAGGAAGGAAGGAAGGTAGGTAGATAGATAGATAGATAAGCTGTTGCTGACGTTTTCTTCGACGTCTTTATTTACACACGTAATGGAAAATGACGTGGTTTGAATTGCATTTAGAGAATTAAACAAAATCAGTTTGCTAAGTAACATTTGAGAGCTGGGCGTTCAATTATGTCTCAAAGACATGGCTAGCAAGGTAGCTAGCTAGCTAACGCCGTTTTCTTTCTCACTGTCAAAGCTAGCAGGCTCCATCTCTGATGATGGCGTCTGTTGCTAGCTAGTTGACTATGACTTAGTAACTAGCTACCCTCTGAACACATTACACTACCCAATGCAGGCTTTCTTTGCCACTGTCTTTGAGACATTCATCGCTTGATTAATGTCGATCTAGCTGGCAGTGTTTTGTACCAGCCAATAACTCGTCTGTCTGTACTCTGGAGGTGAAAATTATTAGCCATCGTGTAGCCTACTCCCCTACCATTTATATAGGTATGTTGTTTATGTGTTTATAGATAGCTGACATCTGCCCTGGCCGTGGCTTCCCCTCTACCTTGACTGTTTGTGGAATGGCTGCAGTTTGGCAGCAGGTGTTGGCAGTGGACGCAAGGTAAGTCTCATTCAATAAACTGGTGGCATGGCATTGCCTGGTGGCCTCACAGTACTGATACAAATACGTTTACTGATACACATCTTGCATTGATTGCTGTCTAGGGCTAGCCTAGATAAACCAGACTGACCGCTGCTGAAACAATGGTGAGTGCAGAAGTCAGTCTGGTTAAACCAGGCTTGCCAAGCACCTTGATTGTAATTTAACTGCTGTTTGTATTAGTAAAAAGTGATACTTGAATAATGAATGACTCCATGTTATGTAGAGCTTATACAGCAGTCTGCTGTCCAGGCAAAAAAAATCTAAGGAATTGTTTCTCTCTCACTTCCCCCAATCCCTTTCACAGGTACAATGCATACCGCACGCCTACGTTCCCACAGTTCCGCACGCAATACATCCGGCGGCGCAGCCAGCTACTCAGGGAAAACGCCAAGTGTGGCTTTGAGCCGGGGCTGCGCAGGCATTACCTGAGGCTGCGCAGCCAGCTGCTAGCCCTGCGCTACGGGCCCCTGTCTGAGCAGAGCAGCTTCAGGGCCAGCAGTGTGCGCAGCTCCCGCACCACACTGGACCGCATGGAGGTTAGACTGAGAGCAAGGAGCAGAGGGAAAGAGAGAGAGAGACAGACAAAGACAATAGGCTACTGTCAATACACATTAGGTCAGTTGAGATGGTTGGAGGCAGACAGATGGTGTAACTGACACTAATAAGGATGCGTAGTAGGCACACTAAACTGACCACTTTAGTTGGGAGGAATAGATGGATTTCAAAGAGTTGGTGAGTTCATATAGGCCTACATTTGTCTCTGGCTAAGATTATTTGTTTTTTATATGGACGGCAAGTTCCTCACACTACTTATGGTTTTCTATCTCCCTATTTCTCCTTCTCTACTTCCCTCTTTCTTGACAGGATTTTGAGGAGGACCCCCGTGCTCAGGGGGCTCGTGGTCACCGTCGATCTGTGAGCAGAGGCTCCTACCAGCTTCAGGCCCAGATGAACAGGGCAGTCTATGATGAGAGGTAACCCCAGCAACCTCTCGCTCAACCCTACTGACCCCATTCATATTTTCGTCTCTGCTTTTGAAACACTGCATTGTTTTTTTATGTTTATTAGCACAGAATTTCCTTGAGTGATGGTCCGATTTGTAATAAATTATTTTCCCTGATTGGAAATGTGGGTGTGCAGGACCCCAGGTGCCTTGGTGCCAACCTCTGTGGCGGAAGCTAGCCGTGCCATGGCTGGGGACACCACTCTGAGCGAGAACTATGCTTTTGCTGGCATGCACCACATATTCGACCAACATGTGGACTCTGCAGGTGAGTGGAAAGTACAGTATGTGATGGCAAGATCAGTGCAAGGAGTGAGTATTTTTGTGTCTTATTCTCAAATTTTGTTGGGTTCCCTCCTTTCTAGTTCCACGGCTGCAGTTTGCTAATGATGACAAGCACCTCCTAGCCTGCTGCTCATTGGACGGCACCCTGTCCATCATGATCCTGTCCCCGTCCCCGCCCAGTGTGAAGGTCGTCCTGAAGGGTCATGCAGGTCCCGTCACCGACTTTGCTTGGTCCCTTAGCAACGACGTCATCGTGTCAACATCAAAGGATGGAACACTGCGTATTTGGAACACGGAAGATGGGAGGTGTATCCGTGAGGTCAGAGACCCGGAAGCTAGCGAACTGCTTTGCTGCACCTTCCAGCCCATGAATAACAACCTCACAGTGGTGAGTCCTAGTAGAAGCTCAGACAAAGTTTCTAACTCATACCCACACAATATCCACACTAGCATATCACTTAGAATACATGGCCAAGGCCAATACATTGCTTTATTCTAAGTGGTATGCTAGCTGTCCCTACAATGACCAAACTCTCTTCCTTATGGCTTTCCTGACCTTTACCAATGCTCACTCTGACTTCTGTTCAGGTAGGGAACAGTAAGCACCTCCTGCAGGTGGTGAACATCTCCACTGGGAAGAAGGTGAAGGGGGGTTCCAGTAAGCTGACGGGACGGGTACTGTCTATGTCCTTTGATGCCCCTGGGAGGATCCTGTGGGCTGGGGACGACAGGGGCAGCGTCTTCTCCTTCCTGTTTGACATGGCCACAGGTATACTGAGGAAAAACATGCCTACTTTTGATTAATTCATAATAATTGTATTAATGAAACCCAAAGTGCTAGGCCACAAGTATGGGACAGACAAGTGTTGTGTGTGTGACAACTCTGAATTTCAACTCATAGGGAAGCTGACCAAAGCCAAGCGGCTTGTGGTGAGTGAGGGCAGCCCAATCTGCAGCATATCTGCCCGCTCCTGGATCAGCAGAGAGGCTCGAGACCCCTCCCTGCTGATCAATGCCTGTGTCAACAAACTGCTACTCTACAGGTCTGTCAGAGAGAGCCAGAGAGCTAATCGTGCTCCATAATGCTCAAAATGCTTATACATATACTGAACAAAAATATATAAATGCCACATGCAACAATTTCAACGACTTTACTGAGTAACAGTTCATATAAGGAAATCAGTCAATTGAAATGATTTAATTAGGTCCCAATGTATAGATTTCACATGAGTGGGCAGTGGCACAGCCATGGATGGGCCTGTGAGTGCATAGGCCCACCCACTGGGGAGCAAGGCCTAGACAATCAGAATGAGTTTTCTCCACTAAAGGGCTTTATTACAGACATATATAATCCTCAGTTTCATCAGCAGTCCGGGTAGCTGATCAGACGATCCCGCAGGTGAAAAGGACTGATGTGGAGGTCCTGGGCAGGCATGTTTACACGTGGTTTGAGGTTGTGAGGCTGGTTGGATGTACTGCAAAATTCTCTAAAACGAAGTTGGAGACTCTTATGGTAGAGAAATTCATATTAAATTCTCTGGTAACAGCTCTGTTGGACATTACTGCGGTCAGCATGCCAATTGCATGCTCCCTCAACTTGAGACACCTGTGGCTTTGTGTTGTGTGACAAAACTGCACATTTTAGAGTGGCCTTTTATTGTCCCCAGCACAAGGTGCACTTTTGTAATCATGCTGTTTAATTAGCTTCTTGATATGCCACACCTGTGATTGTCTTGGCAAAGAAATGCTCACTAACAGGGATTTAAACAAATTTCTGCACAAAATTTGAGAGTAATAAGCTTTCTGTGCATATGGAACATTTCTGGGTTATTTGATTTCAGTTCATAAAACATGTGACCAACAATTTACATGTTACGTTTATATTTTTGTTCAGTATAGCTTGATTAACTACTGTGTCGTGCCCTGGAATGTGTGTATGTTATACCATTCATGTACTGTGTGCTGTTGATTGAACAAGGAGAGCATGATCCACTCTGCACATTGCATGCTGAGTTGAGTTTGACTGGTTCTCTGTTCCTCTCGTCTTTATAGAGTGGTGGATAATGAAGGCACTCTGCAGCTTAAGAGGAGCTTCCCCATCAAGCATGGCTCTCAGCCCCTTCACAGCATCTTCTGCCCTCTCATGTCCTTCAGACAGGGCGCCTGTGTTGGTATGAGCCCTTCAGCCTTACTCTGACTTTCACTCTATCTGCTATAAATGGGATAAATGAAAGTGCACCACACTTAAGAATATTGATTGTGTACTGGTTGCCAGTACGTCAACTCACTGAAGCCATAGTGTAGTTACTATATGTAACCATCTTCACTCAGTTATAGCAGGTCATAACAATCAGTTATAACAAATGTTCCCTCTAATTTGTTTCGGCACTGAGCAAATTTCAGGTCTGCTGAATTCTGTGCAAATTCCAGCATGCGTTTACTGTGAACATTGAGGCTGTACCCACTTTAAGTTACAGTTTGAACAGTGGCCATGTAGGTTACTGTGGCTATTTGATCATAATGTATACCATCAAAAACAATGGGGAAATGCATCCCATAACATTTTAACATGGAAATTGCTGTTCTATCATTCAGACTACAGTAGCAGCCAATGTGTGGTGTTCAATGTAGGCCTACATCCCATGAGACTTGAAAAAAACATGCAGGGCTTGACAGTAACCTGTTAATCCACTTGTCCTTCAGACAAGGAGCTGACTGAAAATGTTTTCTTTTATGCAAGAAACCACTTTACAAAATAAAATGCATTATTATTCCCATACCATTATTACAGAGAATCAAACAAATTATACTACCCTCTGCATATTGGCTACTTAGCTTGTTCAACCCTGTCTCAAAATACAACACTGCCACTTTACCGGACTGGCTTTTCAAAGATGTTTTGTGCTCTCTTGAAGCAATCACTCCACTTTTGCTGACTACAAATGATCTATAACAGGGCTAATAATTCACTAACTAGCAAAGGACATGAACAAAATGTGAACACAGGGCTCCATGCACCTCTTGCTTTGATCTCTAAACAAGCGCATCTACTCATGACCGCTCATGCTATAAACACAGTTCAGTTCAAAGTAAATGGCACAGATCCATATATGGCAATGGTTTATTTGCATATAGGCCTACTGCAGCTCTAGTTGTTTATGCCGTTTAGGCTGAGTAGTGCGTGTCAGTGCAATAGAGTCCTACCCCAATGCATTATTCCTACAATAAAATGTATTGCATGGTTTGTTTTGTTTAGTTATGTTGCATTGAAAGTGGCTAATGCATTGTTGTTCGGGACATTTTTGTAAATTATATTTCCATATTTTTAGCTAGGCTATATGATCACTCCGAAAGTAGATCTGCTGTTGTATTACTTGTGAGGCACAGCTGAGTGAGCATACATTTAAATTATTTGCTTTTTATTTTAATTTTACTGGGCTGATGGTGCCTGCATCTGATGGTCTGTCTCAGCGGAGGGAGAGAGCAGCAGACTGCGGGTCCACCTCTCAACATCCCTCCTCTTTCCCTTTCCTCCACTGACATTGACCAAAAAGGCACACCGTCTTCCAGCTGATGTGGAAACTCGAGTCGCACTGCATTATTTCTGCCTCATGCACAAATTCATGTTACTCCATGAACAGAGAAAGTGAAATGTTCCTCGATATTAATAAAGACCCAAGCCGCTAATAATAATAACAACGCAAGCCTATAGATACGTTTTCCTACTCATTCATTGGAAGATGGACTCCCGAGTGGCGCAGTGGTCTAAGGTGATACAGACGATTCCAGGCTGTATCACAACCGGCCGTGATTGGGAGTCCGATAGGGAGACGCACAATTGGCCCAGTGTTACTGCTGGACTGCTTGTTGTAGCCCTGAGTGGAAATGGGAAGAACGTATAATTTTATGGCTTATAAAAGTGTTGAATACAAACTTCAAAATGAACTCGCAAACAAAAACAGGAGCTCTTTGCTGTATTTGTTGACCGTATCTCACTAATCATGGCTTTTAACGTTTTGAAATCTCACAGTATCAACTTTGCTGTAGCTTTCTTTTATGCCTGCTACGTTACTGCAGACATGGTAATCTGAACCATCCGATTGGCCAGCGGTAGGCCTATAGTGCACTTGATTTGCTCTCTGGGCCCGCCTGGAAGGCAGAGTTTGTACCTTCAGACACATGACATGGTTCAAAATTCACAACAGTTTGCCTACCCAGCGTGCAGTTTAGAGGGAACTTTGGTTATAACAGATTGGTTTTCACAAGTATTCTCTCTTCCCTATTTTTCTCTTCCTTTCCACGACTTTTCTCCACTCTGTATCCCAGTGACTGGCAGTGAGGATGCCTGTGTCTACTTCTTCGACGTGGAACGCAACACTAAGGCCATAGTCAACAAGCTGCAGGGTCACGGTGGCCCAGTGCTGGATGTCAGCTTCAACTGTGACGAGAGCTTGCTGGCTTCTGCAGACTCCACTGGCATGGTTATCATCTGGAGGCGGGAGCAGAAGTGACCAACCACCAAAAGCTTCCTTCCATGCACTACAAAAAAAAGCAACTACCACTTTGAACCATCCAATCACTAGAATGCTAAATACAAGGGGCAGGGAAAGGATATCTGTGTTTTTAAGGCTGGGATTTAGTGGTTACTGTGAGTGTGGTCCCCGTGAACGCAGGAAAATAGCCTTTTTAAATATAGTCAACAAAGTGCGATCTAATTGAATCCCTGCCTAAGTTTTCAACGTAAAAGGGAGCACTGCTCCTCACGGCGGGTCCTGAAAGGTTTGCATGTGTCAAGTAGGACCTGTAATAGCGCTAACTACTTATTGTAAAGCATTAATATAGCAAAATACAATACAGTAGTATTAAATGACAGCTTTGTTCCTTTAAAGTTGCCCATTTTCCTTCAATCATTCCCATGTTTATTGTTCTACTGTGATGTGCATGGCTTTCTATCAAGAACCCATCATAGAAATCAGTACTGACATATTGGAATAACTACTGTGTGTGTGTATATATTTAACACAAAAAAAAAAACTTGATGGAAACTCAAAAGAACACCTTGTGTGTTTGTGAGAATTTGTGTGTTTGTATGTGCCTGTGGTGTCATTTTAATGTTATGGTTGCAAAGAAATATAATATATTTATGATATGCACATACTGAATAAAGTAGCCACTGTACATCTCACAGAGTTGAGTGTTAGTGTTACAATAGAGCTAGCCAGCTTGTAGTTTAAAAAGAAGGAAATGAGTTAACTCTGGATCATACAACCTTTACAAAGGGGGAAAGAATAGGGTTTTGGGAAGAACGCCGAAAATAAGGTGTGAAGTTAAGACAGGTTTAGGAGCTCTTACACGTTTTGTTCTATTAGATATCAGTTACCCTGACCATTATGAAGCCTTTGTTCTTTTTCTGATTACATAAATGCTTCAAAATTCACAAAAAAAAGACGTTCGCTGATTAAGATGATCTAATGGAACAACACGTTAAAGCGCTCTACGCCTGTTTTTACCATAGACCTTATTTTCCGCGTTTATCCTAAAACCCTACAAAAACTACCTTTTCCTATAGGCTTTGTCCAAAGAACCATGGCAGAGTTAGTGCCTACAAAAAAGACGCCATTACTATTGCTCTGTCGCAAAGTATAAATGTTTATGTTTTTCCACACGTGCGCTAGAAGTCTATTGGTCATTTGGGCTGCCTGTCATTCTATAATCGGATCCAACCATTGGCTAGCTAGACTTCCTGGGATTTTGGCGGTGGAGTAAACATGGCGGAAGATTTAAAAGGTAATTCTAGGGAAAATGTTGGATTTTGCTTACTTTCCTTCCGTAACAATAGCGGTTATACGACAATCACGCTTTTTTTTAAAAATACCATATAACGCGGAGTTGATTAGCGAAATGATGATGCACCACAGTGGTCGTAGCTATGCCATGCTGATTGTTTGATTTTCATTGATAAACAATAGTGACTATATCTACTATCACATTTTAAATAGTTAGCAACCTTGCTACTTAACGTTATGCACATACATAATGTTGAACATGTTTATAACTAAATGGAGTTATGATAGTTGTTGATCGAAGCGACCACAGTTGTGTTCTTTGTGTAACATTAGCTAACGTTAATTAACTGGCTTGTCACTCACTGCAGGCTGCCAAGTTGTATGTAAAGTGACAACGAGCCAGTTGCAGACACTCTGTCGTCATGAAGGGATTGTGTGCTTGGATCTGGGGGTCATCAGGAAACAAATGCACAACTTCGAGGTGGAGTACCTGTGTGACTACAAGAGGACACTTGTTCCTGGTAGGAAGACAGCCAATGCCACAGGAGTACCAAAGGTTAGAACAAGTTCTAGCTAAACTTTGGATTGATTTTGGTAGCTAGATATTCAATTGATCCAGCTTGCAGTGCTATACTCTGACGGACATCACAGGCAACATGAACTTGTTCTTTTCAGTTCTTAACTGATGTGGTGCTGTCACTGAAAGCATCCATCTGTACTTGAGAGAGAGAGAGAACTGCTCCCCTGCTCCAACCTCCAACCTGTATGTGTATGTGTGTCTTTCGGAGGGGTTGGGATAAAGCCGGAAGTCACATTTCTGTTGGCCTTGTGTACAATTGGACGTCTGAAGTGATCTTTGTCTACCTTGTCATAGGGGCGCCAGAGTTCAGTATGACTCCTTTCAACTGCTGTTTTTCTTCCTAGGAGCTAGAGTTCTACTTGGTTAAATGGAAGGGTTACCCAGATCACATGAACACCTGGGAGCAGAGGAAAAACCTGCGGTGTGTGGAGCTTCTACGTCAGTTCTGGGACGATGTCTTCCTGGAGCTGCAGAGACAGAAAAAGACTGTAGTCCCCAACCGGTTTGAAACAGAGCTGTCCTCTTACCTGGAGCAGAGGGCCAGGCATAGGCAGAGCCTGCAGAGGTGGGAGGCCCAGATCAACAGTGTTGGAGGCCTCACCAAACGCATCCTGGTCCGCAACCGTGTGGACCTGGAGGGCCCTCCGAATAACTTCACCTACATCAACAACTACAAGGTGTGCAAGGGCTTGTATATCACCAGTACTTTGTATCAATGACATGTTTCAACTGTAGTGATGTTGCCCTCTTTATGCCTGCGGTATTATGCATCAGCAATGGAGTACAAATATAAAAATATATGCTACCGGTCAAAAGTTTTAGAACACCTACTCATTCAAGGGTTTAAATTTATTTTTTACTATTTTCTACATTGTAGAATAATAGTGAGGACATCAAAACTATGCAATAACACATATGGAATCATGTAGTAACCAAAATAGTGTTTATTTGAGATTCTTTAAATAGCCCCCCTTTGCCTTGATGACAGCTTTGCACACTCTTGGCATTCTCTTAACCAGCTTCATGAGGTAGTCACGTGGAATGGATTTCAATTAACAGGTGTGCTTTCTTAAAAGTTCATTTGTGGATTTTCTTTCCTTCTTAATGGGTTTGAGCCAATCAGTTGTGTTGTGACAAAGTAGGGGGTGTATACAGAAGCTAGCCCTATTTGGACCACGTTCATATTATGACAAGAACAGCTCAAATAAGCAAAGAGAAACGACAGTCCATCATTACTTTAAGACATGAATGTCAGTCAATCCGGAAAATGTCAAGAACTTTGAAAGTTTCATGTGCAGTTGCAAAAACCATCAAGCACTGTGATGAAACTGGTTCTCATGAGGATCACCACAGGAATGGAAGTTACCTCTGCTGCAGAGGATAAGTTCATTAGTTACCAGCCTCTGAAATTGCAGTCCAAATACATGCTTCACAGATTTCAAGTAACAGACACATCCAACATCAACTGTTCAGAGGAGACTGTGTGAATCAGGCCTTCATGGTCAAATTGCTGCAAAGAAATCACCACTACTAAAGGACACCAATAATAAGAAGAGACTTGCTCGGGCCAACTAACATGAGCAATGGACATTAGACTGGTGGAAATGTTGTTCTTTGGTCTGGAGTCCAAATTTGAGATTTTTGGTTCCAACTGCCATGTCTTTGTGAGACGCGGTATGGGTGAACGGATGATCGCCGCATGTGTAGTTCCCACCATGAAGCATGGAGGAGAAGGTGTGATTGTGTGGGGGTGCTTTGCTGGTGACACTGTCTGATTTATTTAGAATTCAAGGCACTCTTAACCAGCATGACTACCACAGCATTCTGCAGCGAGACGCAATCCCATCTAGTTTGCACTTAGTCCCACTATCGTTTGTTTTTCAACAGGACAATGACGCAACACACCTCCGGGCTGTGTAAGGGCTATTTGACCAAGAAGGAAAGTGATGGCATGCTG
This sequence comes from Oncorhynchus nerka, assembly GCF_034236695.1. Lineage (NCBI taxonomy): Eukaryota > Metazoa > Chordata > Actinopteri > Salmoniformes > Salmonidae > Oncorhynchus > Oncorhynchus nerka. Next base: position 72,808,757 of record NC_088402.1, on the reverse strand, counting down.
TATCAGACGACCTGGCTTCCACAATCCCCCGTCCTGAACCAAATTGAGATGGTTTGGGATTAGTTGGACCGCAGAGTGCAGGAAATTCAGCCAACAAGTGCTCAGCATATGTGGGAACTCCTTCAAGACTGTTGGAAATGCATTCCAGGTGAAGCTTGTTGAGAGAATGCCAAGAGTGCAAAGCTGTCACCAAGGCAAAGGATGGCTATTTGAAGAATCTAAAATAAATGTTGATTTTTTGTTTTTTGTTTAAATAGTTTAAATATCTTCACTATTATTCTATAATGTAGAAAAAAGTTTTAAATAAAGAAAAACCCTTGAATGAGTAGGTGTTCTAAAACTTTTGCCCGGTAGTGTATATAGAAATCAAAGCTTTTTTCCTAGGTGGGTGAGGGCATTTCGATGACGACGATGGCAGTGGGGTGTGAGTGTACCAACTGTTTGGAGAACCCTGTGGGTGGTTGCTGCCCAGGAGTATCGGGACATGGCTTTGCCTACAACAAGTGTGGGCAGGTGAAGGTTAAGCCTGGGGAGCCCATCTATGAGTGCAACAATATGTGTCGCTGTGGACCAAACTGCCCCAACAGAGTGGTACAGAGAGGGATCCAGCATATCCTCTGCATCTTCAAAACAGACAACGGGCGGGGGTGGGGAGTACGGACCTCTGAGCGTATCAGAAGGCATTCCTTTGTCATGGAGTATGTTGGAGAGGTAAAAAAGACAACTTTGATTATAGAGACCACATATTTGGTGCTCGGTTTCTATTATCAGTAACATTTGACAAGCGAACATCAACATACTAACTCGTAGATTTCATCTCATGCAGGACTTGGTGTATCCTGGCTGTGTTATAGTGTAGGGTGATTCTCTCTTGTGATTGGCTGTGCTGTGTTCCATCCAGATCATCACTACAGAGGAGGCAGAGAGGCGGGGTCAGGTCTATGACAGACAGGGAGCAACGTACCTGTTTGACCTGGACTATGTGGAGGATGAGTACACTATTGATGCTGCTCACTATGGAAATGTATCCCACTTCGTCAACCACAGTGTGAGTAGTTCAAGTTCCATTTATTGCCGTTTGTAGGCACAAGTACATAGGCTAGATTGGAATTTCTCTGTGATAAGGCTATGTTTGAGTGTCCTAAAATAAAAATAAAAATCATCTTCACCTTTCCTACCTCTATCCCACAGTGCAACCCTAACCTGCAGGTGTATAACGTATTCATAGACAACCTGGATGAGCGACTGCCACGTCTGGCTTTCTTCTCAAACCGTGGTATCAGCGCTGGGGAAGAGCTCACCTTCGACTACAATATGCAGAGTAGGTTTCATCTGATAAATCATATCTCCACAGATCCTAAGATCACTGAAATTAAAGATATGGAAATACAGTGAAGAACTGCATTTTTGAGAGGATACAAAATGGATTAGGAATTCATATGCCTGATATAGAACAGATGGAAAGGACTCAGGGTAAGACTAAGGACCACCCATTTAGGTCATAGAGCAACCTGTTTCAAGATAACACAATCTATAATTTGGTCTGTCTTCTGTTCTTTTTCTAGTTGATCCAATAGATGTGGAGAGTACAAAGATGGACTCTAATTTCAGCATGACTATTTCACCCAAAAAGGCTTCTCTCGTGACTGGATCACCCAAGAAGGTTCACATGACTGGATCACCCAAAAAGGATCCTCTCATGATTGGATCACCCAAAAAGGATCCTCTCATGATTGGATCACCCAAAAAGGATCCTCTCATGATTGGATCACCCAAAAAGGATCCTCTCATGATTGGATCACCCAAAAAGGATCCTCTCATGATTGGATCACCCAAAAAGGATCCTCTCATGATTGGATCACCCAGAAAGGATCCTCTCATGATTGGATCACCCAGAAAGGATCCTCTCATGATTGGATCACCCAGAAAGGATCCTCTCATGGCTGGAACACCCAAAAAACGAGCGCGCATGGAGTGCAAGTGTGGGACAGACAATTGCAGGGGGTACTTGTTTTAGAGTTGCAGCAAGGACAAATTTATACATTTGACTTTTCCACGATTGTCATCATGACAATTCATTTATTTCTGGCATTTTAAATATATACTATGATGTCTGTGAATATTTTGCCCTATTTGATCATAATCTATTCATTAGTGTTTGGGGCATCTTTTATTTGTTTCTTACATGTTTAAAAAAATAAAATAAAAGTTGTTTGGTTTAAGTATACAACACTCAAATCCAATTTGTTTGCTATCCGATCTCATTGAATGTACACTACCTTTCAAAAGTTTGGGGCCACTTAGAAATGTTCTTGTTTTTGAAAGAAAAACACTTTTTGTCCATTATATAACATCAAATTGATCCGAAATACAGTGTAGAGATTGTTAATGTTGTAAATTACTATTGTAGCTGGAAACGGCAGATTTATATAAAAAAAATGTAATGGAAAATCTACAGAGGCCCATTATCAGCAACCATCACTCCTGTATTCCAATGACGCGTTGTGTTAGCTAATCCAAGTTTATCATTTAAAAGGCTAATTGATCATTAGAAAACCATTTTGCAATTATGTTAGCACAGCTGAAAGTGGTTGGGCTGATTAAAGAAGCCATAAAACTGGCCTCCTTTAGACTAGTTGAGTATCTGGAGCATCAGCATTTGTGGGTTCGAATACAGGCTCAAAATGTCCAGAAACAAAGGACTTTCTTCTGAAACTCGTCAGTTCATTCTTGTGCTGAGAAATTAAGGCTATTCCATACGAGAAATTGCCAAGAAACTGAAGCTCTCGTACAGCGCTGTGTACTACTCCCATTGGAATACAGGAGTGATGGTTGCTGATAATGGGCCTGTGTACACCTATGTAGATATTCCATAAAAAATCAGCCGTTTCCAGCTACAATAGTCATTTACAACATTAACCATGTCTACACTGTATTTCTGATCCATTTGATGTTATTTTAATGGACAAAATGTGAATTTCTTTCAAAAACAAGGATATTTATAAGTGACCCCAAACTTTTTTTGAATGGTAGTGTGTATATAGCAATGCATATACATGCTGAATAACTACTCTTCATTTTCATGTAATCATGTGTTGTACAACACTGGCGTGTGAAAGTTAAAAAGGTGTGTCCCACGGCTTCTTAGGAACAGGAGCCATTGATAGAGTTTGGAAAGTGCTTTATGACTGGGTTGCAATAGGCTGACAAGGCATCAATTATACGCTGTAGGCCTGTCACTCACTGAGGCCTCCTTCATTGGTGGATGGAGCTACCGCCCCTCATTGAGGTTGCAATATGTTACAAAGGCCACATTCCAATTGTCGGAACTCTTCCCAGTGTGCGTTCCAGTCATGTAATTTGACCAGACATTCCATAAAGGATGTCATTCAGTTGCCAAAGCTACACTGTATATTGAGCATGCTACTCATCTTGGTCCAGATCTTTCTGTAAATAAATGTCCTTTTTATTTTTAAGAGTAAAACTAGCTAAATTAATATTTTATTATACCCACTGAATGTTGAGCTCAAGTTGTTTTTCTTTCTTTAATTGCTAAGGATATGGGTCCTATTGAAACTTGAAGTCAGCACTCAGAAGCCAGATCAAAATGCATCAAAAGTAGACTTTATTGGTGAGTGGAAAAACAACTGCCACTTCAAATGCTCTACAAGAGAATATATTACAAAAGAATGCCAGGCCCCTAATCTTCAACCCCAGTTCACTTCTCAGTTTTAGTTTTTTTTGCCTAAAATGACATACCTAAATCTAACTGCCTGTAGCTCAGGACCTGAAGCAAGGATATGCATATTCTTGATACTTTTTGAAAGGAAACACTGTTTGTGGAAATGTGAAATTCATGTAGGGGACTATAACACATTAGATCTGGTAAAAGATAATACGAAGAAAAAAACATGCTTTTTTTTGTATTTTGTTTGTACCATCACTTTTGAAATGCAAGAGAAAGGCCTTAATGTATTATTCCAGCTGCAATTTTTGTCGATTTTGGCCACTAGATGGCAGCAGTGTGTGCGTGCAAAGTTTTAGACTGATCCAATGAACCATTGCATTTCTTTTCAAACTTTTGTATCAAGACTGCCCAAATGTGCCTAATTGGTTTATTAATACATTTTCAAGTTCATAACTGTGCTCTCTCCTCAAACAATAGCATGGTATTATTTCACTGTAATAGCTACTGTAAATTACACAGTGCCGTTAGATTAACAAGAATTTAAGCTTTCTGCCAATATCAGATATGTCTATGTCCTGGGAAATAATCTTGTTACTTACAACCTGATGGTAATTGCATTAGCCTACGTTAGCTCAACCGTCCCGTGGGGGACCCGCCGATCCTGTAGAGGTTTCAAGTCAGAACTAATTAACACTGAATTTCAAACATTCCATGATGGTAAAATAAACTACAAAATCAAACGGATCTTGTTCCAATGCACATGAGATTCTTTCCAGTCTAGACTGCAGTTGATCATAGCCTACACTGAGTGTACAAAACATATCATGGAAAGAGCAGGTTTTCCTAGACTGACCGGTTGAATACATGTGAAAGCAATGATCCCTTATTGATATCACTTGTTAAATCCTCTTCAATCAAGGTAGATGAAGTGGAGGAGACAGGTTAAAGAAGGATTTTTAAGCCTTGAGACAATTGAGACCTCGATTGTGTATGTGTGCCATTGAGGGGTATGGTAGTAAAAAAAAAGAAGATTGAAGTGCCTTTTGAACGGGGTATGGTAGTAAGTGCCAGGCGCACCAGTTTGTGTGTGTCAAGAACTGCAACGCTGCTGTTTTTTTTATGGTCAACGGATTCCCGTGTGTATCAAGAATGGTCCACCACCCAAAGGACATCCAGCCAACTTGACACAACTGTGGAAAGCATTGAAGTCAACATTGGCCAGCATACCGGTGGAACACTTTCGACCCCCTGTAGAGTCCATGCCCTGACGAATTGAAGCTGTTCTGAGGGTAATATGGGGGAGTGCAACTCAAAAGTTTTGTACACTGTATATCCTGCTATTTATGGTGACGTTGCAATCCCCTCTATTGAACTAAAGAAAATCAGTTTTAACATGTTAATGAGATAATCTACTGAGAATGTTCATTACTAGTATTACTACAAACCTGCTTCTCATACTGCATGTCTCTACACACACATCATCTGCACATTACAAATGAAACAAAGTTGTAATACATTTGCAAAAATAGTAGCGTCTGATAAACATTCTCTTTACAAAAAAAGGTCAGATAGGCATTTCTGTATGATACAAACAAAACACCCCAATCACACGATATAGTAGTGCATCATGTGATGGTGAACACAAACAGCTCATGGCGGTGCAGCTGTTGGTGTTGTCTAGTCCTGCTGTAGTTGGGCAGGTGGGCCCTCAGCACTTTCCTTAAGTCCTCATTGAGCAGGAGGCAGAAGATAGGGTTGACTCCTGCTTGGGCGAAGCTCATCCACACTGTGATGGAGAGGTACCTGTGAGGGATGGAGCAGGACTTGACAAACACCCTCCAGAAACAGGCCACTATGTAGGGAGCCCAGAGCACCAGGAAGAGCAGGGTGATGATGTAGAACATCCTGCCTAGCCTCCTCTCAGATCTGACCTCCTCCATGCCCAGCAGGCGCTGCTGCTGCTGGTTGTGCAAAGTCTGCCTGATGCCCAGCAGGGTGGGGGGCATTGGGCCTCGGCCAAAGCCTACGATCCAGTTGGCTGCTGCCTGACCCGTGGCACCCGGGCCGTGGAAGGTCCAGTTCTGGCTGATGGCTGGCATTAGCTGGACAGGCTTCATCTTGCGATGCTTGTATTCAAACAGCAGGAGTTTGGTGTAGAAACCGTGAGTGGCCAGGACCACTATGGCCAGCATGAGCATGAAGCCCAGAGTGTCATTGGTCTTAAGGTAGCGATGCTCGAAAATGCATTGGTCCTCGTCTTGAATGAACTTGTACGTACCCACGTCAAAGACAGGCGGAGACGCCATGGCAATGGCCAAAGTCCAGACCATGCAGATGATGGCAGCGCAGGTCCAGACCGTCATGCGTTTGGCGTAGAAGCGGTGGTGGGTGATGGCCAGGTAGCGGGTCACAGCCACACAGAACAGCATGAAGGCAGCGTGAAAACAGAAGAGCACAGCTAGGAAGGCCACCAGCTTACAGCTGAAGGCACTGTAGGTCCATGCTGAGCTGTTGTGGACAGACACCAGGACGAAGGGGAAGCAGGCAGCAGAACGGATGACATCAGCTAGGCAAAGGTCCAGCAGAAAGAAATAGGGGGCCTTGTGAAGGGCCCGGTCTCGGAGGACCAGCAGAGACACCAGCAGGTTGCCTGCTAGGCTGACACAGAGGATCAGGCCCAGGAACACCAACTTGACATAGGTGGACACGGCCGCAGCTGAGATTCCTTCACTGCTGGTGCTGCTAATACTACTGGCCCTCTGTGAGGCCAACACTGCCAGCAGGCTCCCTGGGCCATCTATGCCAAAGATCTGGGTCTGGTTAGACATGCCTTCAACTCTATGATTCTTGGGGTAGGGGTGCGAGGGTGATTCTACCCCCTCTCTCTCGGACCGACGCCACTCTTCCGCCTATGGCACGGCAGCCCTCCTATCGTCCGTCCTGGGGTTTTCTTCCTTTGTCCCGCCTCTTACAGGGATATGTGAGGATCCATTCTAGATAACAGGCTCATTTGTCTCCATTACATTTAGCACCTGTGAACAAAGAAACAGAAGACAGTGCATTGACACTAACTCCAGGAGGACATAGCTAACATATTTATACATTTACCAGAGAGCAATCATCTGTAAAACAGGCAGCCTTGGCTCATACCTTTGTCAGACCGATTCGGATCCATAAAAACAACAAGGAAAACTAAAACATGGCTTCCAGAAACGTGTGTTGGGCAACAGTGAGGATAACTCCACCTTCCTGTCTTTCTATTGCTGGGATCAAATCAGCAGTTCTCCAGCATGCCCGCTCCTTGGCGCTCTCAATAATTACCTTGCCTGTTGCTAAGATACAACAGCTCACATACTTTGTTCAGGAGTGTAGGTGTTTGAGTGCATGCATGGGGGTGTATAGGGGATGGAGCAGAGGACAATCAACCAGGTACAATAAGACAGACCACAATAGAGCAACTAATTCACATTCTAAATGTGAAAATAGTGTTTGTGCCAAAAAAAAGGGTACTTAAAATTGATTGTATGTGATTCAAAATACACTGTAAAATGGAAATAAAGTTACCATTTGGGCCTACAGCTGAACAAAGGAGTTGGGAAGCAGATGTGGGTCTATGAGTATATCTGAGAGTGATTGATTAACCTGTTGACTTCATAGAATATAAACGATACCCTAATATTTGAATACATAGGCCATGAACAATGTAGGCCTAAACGTAATACCAATATAGCAAGGAAATGTTTACATTGCATTGAAGAGGAAACTAGATTATTTTTTGCATATTAGAATACCATTACCCAAACATGTTGTAACTTAATTGTAGAAGCCGCAGGTACAATTAAGAAATCTAACTAACTGACCTTCGGGAATTCATTGTTGTGCCCAGCACTCAAACATTTAGCACCATGGACAGCGCCACACCAGCGCGAACTAAAACAAAGGACTGATCGCAGATTTATCAGCACCACTGCCACTGAACAGCGCCGCGCCCAGGCAACTCATATAACGATAAGGACGCACCTGTTGTTGGAGCTGGGTCTGCAGGGAGGCCTAAATAAATGGAAGATTATTGCAATACTGCTTTCATCCCAAATAAGACTGTGGATTTATGCAATCTTAATCATAGGCCTTGCTACTAATGACTAGCTTTGATTAGAAACATATTTCTGCATGAACTCAAATCACTTAATCAATGCGTTGACTTTTTATATGTTTTAAGTAATGCCCCGTGAGCATCCAGCATGAGAAAGAGATATAAACAGGTGGATCATCATTTTCCATTTGGTCATTTGATTCATATACAGAAATAACTTACCTTCGATTTCTGGGATTTGTAAAGATGCGGGAAACCTCAGTCAGAGAGGCGGCACTGACACTGATATTAACACATTCTTCAGTCAATATTGAAACGACCACACTCAAGATAGGCTATGTCTGTCCTCTGAGCGATGATACGATTCGGCCACAGGTAGCCTAATGTTCACTGAGCCTCTTAAACATAAGTTTCACACAGACAAAGGTTGTGTCCAATTTTCGTGTCCATCATTCCATGTCATTTGTACGATCTTCGGATGTATTGTCACGTCGAGGTAAATATAGAGTCTAAAGACAATTTAGGAGAGGTTACAGCACGTAGGCGGCTAGCTTCTATGCAGCCTGCAATACAACCTATCTTCCTCTATATCGTCAGATCTAAGACTTGACGAACGTCTTGACGCTCCTTGTTTATGCATTTCCATCCATCCGTCTTCAAAAGAACCTCGATGAATCTCTATTTTCATTATTTAGAAGTGAACGCTGTGCATTTATTAACCCCGTCATTTGTAGCCAGTCTGTTTTTTTTTGTCAGGTGAAGGTCCACATTGCATTTGTCTGCCTTATTCTAGCGGACCGCATTCGATTTGGCATATTGAAAATTATAATTATTGGAATTCCTATCACATTACGGTCAAACTAAAAAAGGTTGAGTATTTAAATAAATTAATGATTTTAAAGTAATCCCAATTAATTAAATGGCTGCTTGTGTGGATGCTGCTCGCCTATTCGCGGAGTTCGTCGGTTCTATTCGTAGGGGAGAGAGAGCGTCAGAGAGAGAAAGAGAGAGAGACTGAGAGCGTCAGGGTCATAACTAAATCTATGAAATACAACGCGATAAATTCAAAATCATTTAAATAAACACCTGAAAAAAAGTGATTAACGCATGTTTGGTATTTCTTGGATGGAGGGCTAATCCCTATCAACTCATGATTTTCCCTTGTACGGAAACATTTTTGGGGGAATTTTTGCAAATGTATTACAAACAAAAAACAGCAATACATTATTTTCATAAGAATTCAGACCTTTTGCTATGAGGCTCGAAATTGAGCTTTTTAGACATTTTTGCAAATGTATTAAAAGTACAAAACATGAATACCTTATTTACATAAGTATTCAGACCCTCTGCTACGAGACTTGAAATTGAGCTCAGGTTCATCCTGTTCCCATTGATCATCCTTGAGATGTTTCTACAACTTGATTGGAGTCCACCTGTGGGAAATTCAATTGATTGGACATGATTTGGAAAGGCTTACACCTGTCTAAATAAGGTCCCACAGTGACAGTGCATGTTAGGACAGCGGAGTCAATCACCACCTTCCGGAGACACCTGAAACCCCACCTCTTTAAGGAATACCTAGGATAGGATAAAGTAATCCTTCTCACCCCCCTTAAAAGATTTAGATGCACTATTGTAAAGTGGCTGTTCCACTGGATGTCATAAGGTGAACGCACCAATTTGTAAGTCGCTCTGGATAAGAGCGTCTGCTAAATGACTTAAATGTAAATGTAAATGTTAGAGCAAAAACCAAGTCATGAGGTCGAAGGAATTGTCTGTAGAGCTCAGAGACAGGATTGAGTAGCCCGGCAAACTGAGAAATCGGGTGAGAAAGGCCTTGGTCAGGGAGGGCACCAAGAACCCAATGGTCACTCTGACAGAGCTCTAGAGTTCCTCTGTGGAGATGGGAGAACCTTCCAGAAGGACAACCATCTCTGCAGCACTCCACCAATTAGGCATTTATGGTAGAGTAGCAAGACGGAAGCCACTTTTTGGAGTTTGCCAAAAGGCACCTAAAGACTCTCAGACTATGAGAAACAAGATTATCTGGTCTGATGAAACCAAGATTGAACTCTTTGGCCTGAATGCCAAGCGTCACGTCTGGAGGAAACCTGGCACCATCACTACGGTGAAGCATAGGTGGCAGCATCATGCTGTGGGGATGTTTTTCAGCGGCTGGGACTGGGAGACTGGTCAGGATCGAGGCAAATATGAATGGAGCAAATTACAGAGAGATTCTTGATGAAAACCTGCTCCAGACCGCTTCAGGACCTCAGACTGGGCCGAAGGTTCACCTTCCAACAGGACAACGACCCCAAGCACACAGCCAAGACAGTGCAGGAGTGGCTTCAGTATAAGTCTCTGAATGTCCTTGAGTAGCCCAGCCAGAGCCCGGACTTGAACCTGATTGAACATCTCTGGAGAGATCTGAAAATAGCTGTGCAGCAACACTCCCCATCCAACCTGACAGAGGTTGAGAGGATCTGCAGAGAAGAATGGGAGAAACTCCCCAAATACAGGTGTGCCAAGCTTGTGGCATCATACCCAAGAAGACTACCTGGCTGTATTCACTGCCAAAGGTGCTTCAACAAAGTACTGAGTAAAGGGTCTGAATATTTATGTAAATATTATATTTCAGTTTTTGATATTTTATAAATGTGCAAACATTTAAAAAAAAAAAAAAAAACGTTTTTTCTTTGTCATTATGGGGTATTGTGATGTCATTATGGGGTATTGTGATGTCATTATGGGGTATTGTGATGTCATTATGGGGTATTGTGATGTCATTATGGGGTATTGTGTGTAGATTGATGAGGGGGAAAAATGATTTAATACATTTTAGAATAAGGCTTTAATGTAACAACATTTTTGAAATAGTTAAGGGGTCTGAATACTTTTCGAAGGCACGGTATGTGTGAAAGATCAAACATCAGGACTTCGGAGTGGAAATACATTGTGACCATAATCAATTCTGAACACCCTATGTGTCATAGAAACTGTTACAAAGCCCAACAGTGATTATAAAACACCTCTATAAGAGTAAAATATCTTAAAGGTTAGATATTTTATAGCTATACAAAAATACTGTATGTTAACAAGCCAAAAAGGGACAAGACTGCCATCACTTTTGTCTGTGTAGTCAACAACATTCGCTGGGGGGCTACCCTGGCAAATTATCGACCTTTAAAGACTGATCTCAGTTTATAATGGCGGCTCTGGCCTCTGTAGCATGACACCGTGACTTCACTGCAATGCATGACCTTTTCAGTAATATCAGGAGCTCATGTTGCCTAGGGATATTTCCATTTGATCCCGGCCTGAGACACTTTGTGATTACCCTCTGTTCTAGCTGGCCAATCAGCTAGAGCAGGGTACCCCAACTGAATTTTGCCCGCTGGTGATTTTATTTTGTTCCCCAATTATTCTGAGCAAAACATTATATTAATATATTTTTCTTGTGAATTTTCATTGTTGGACACAAGACATAATCATTTCAAACCTTGCTTACATTTGTATATGATCACATGCGTGGAAATACTTGGGAACAGTTTTCCTTAATTAAAATCACTTGGATTTCCTAAATGATTATGAATTAGTCAAATTGTCTATCTATTTGGGCTTCAATAAGGGGCGGCAGGGTGGCCTAGTGGTTAGAGAGTTGGACTAGGAACCGGAAGGTTGCAAGTTCAAACCCCCGAGCTGACAAGGTCTGCCGTTCTGCCCCTGAACAGGCAGTTAACCCACTGTTCCTAGGCCGTCATTGAAAATAAGAATTTGTTCTTAACTGACTTGCCTGGTTAAATAAAGGTAAAATTACAATTTTAAAAAATTGCAGTCAATTTGCAGTCTACAAATGATTTGTAATTATGTTCCGGCCCCCTGACCATCCGTTCAAGAAAAATCAGCCCACGGCTGAATCTAGATCATGATCCCTGAGCTAGAGGCTGATAAAACATACTATTGTTAAACTATAGTCTTAAACTATATCAAAAAGTGTATTTAACGTTTGTCACAACTTTATGTGTGGTAGATTTTTATCAGTTAGTAATTTGTCTTGTGACTGTGGATGAAAATGGCTTACCTCAAAATGAGTACAGGTGTGATTTTGTGTGTCAGTATTTAGAATCATATTAATTAGAACAGAGCGAAAGAAAGAAAGAAGAAAAGAAAGAGATAAGATAGAAATAAAGACCAGCACATAGTTTATTCATCTGATTTTATGGGAACCATAATGCACCATACCCAGACATACACACACCGCAAACACATAAATCACTTCAAACATCCTTTCAGGTATCATCACAGTGAAGAGTTGTTAAAACTCAGTCAGTCTAATTTCTGTCTATCTAGATTTGTGGCTAGATAAATTGTGAAACTGTGTAGGCTTTAACTTGCATGAACTACCATCTGATAGCAGCAACAGTAGACTACTGTAAAAGGATTACCACAGCACACCACTATTCTAAAATGTGAGGACTGGCAATTCTCAGAGCACAAATGACAACATTTTGCATTAGGCAGTCATATAAACATACTTTATCTTGTAGCTACTGTCCTTACCCAAGGAACCTGTGTTTACCTTACAATCTACTGCTTCACCAGTTTCAGTCTCCCAGCCCAATCTAGAACATACATTCCGATTCCAAACAGCCGACAGTCACACTTCTCAACAATTCTTTGGATTTCCATGTTTTATACACAAAATCATACTCAAACCCTTTAAGAACAAAATTAGGCCTTAGTTTTGCATGGCTATGTTTTAACGAACTCAAACAGTTTTTTGACTAACTCTTGGCATGGAACACTGGAAATCCAATTAACTTCTCGCTACTTTTAACGAACAAGATCCCTTCTCTTTTGTGAAAACAAACAAAAATATACACACTTCCACAGGCACACATTTAAAATAAAACACCAGGAACCAATTGTGCACATAATACAACATTGTTTGGTAACATGAAAAGGCACTTAAAAAGGGGTTAAGTCACTTCACACGATTTAAAAGGAGGAACCCCTCAAAACACCTCAGAAACAGAGGGAGACAAGGAATAGTCCCATGAAGAGGAAGGTGCTGGGTTCATGAAGCCCGACGACGAGACCGATGGCCACACTCAGGAATATGATGGATGGGATCAGTGTCCTGTCCAGGGTCGGTTCAGCCTGGGGGCTTAGGGGCTTGGTGATCTGAGCCTCTGATGATCTGCTTGGTAGACCTGTTTCTGAGGAAACCTGGAAAGTCTCCTCCTCTTCGTCAGCCGAAGTAGCGTCTTCCTCATTTGAACTGCTAGTACCATCTTGGGTCATGGTCATGGATGACTCTGAGATGTTCTCTGTGACTGCAAAAGATAAGGTTTTGCGCTGAACTCCCAGAGGTGTCTGGCTCTCCAACCCAGGAGTGGTGTGTTCCCTAGCAGTGATGTCATCCTGCTGCTTAAAGTTGCCTGAGTCCTCAGAGAGCACAGCTGCCAGCTCGCTCAGGCCGGCTGCCACCCCTCGCTTGAAGCGCTGGTGAGACACAGGGTGGGATGTCTGTGAGATGTCAATGGGCAGCTCAGCAGTGTGGCTGGCCAGACTCTGGGTCATTCTGTCCTCTCCTGTGGGCCCAAGGTGTGTCACGGTCACCATGGGAGGGTGCCACGGACAGATGGCTACTGCATCTACAACTACACCTACTTCGCCACCTGCCTGGAAGCTCTCTAGCTTGGGCCCAACAGCCTCTAGCATCAGGACTCCATCTTCTCTGGCCATGCCGTCATCCATTGATGTCAGCTGCTTATCATCAGACTCTTCAGGGAGAGATGGGGAGGCCTCAGAGAAAACCTTTATCTGGGATTTGCTACCCTCTTCAGCTCTGCTGAGCTTACAGTGGGTGGAATCTGAGGGATGTTCTAGGCGACTTGAGGAGCTGGTGCTTGTCTCCTGAATTCTGAAGGACTTCTCATTTTCCTCCTCTGCATCTTTCTCTGCTTCCTGCCTTGGATCCTCCTCCACCTTTGACCCATGCTCCGGCACCTCGATCTCCACCTCCTCAACATCCTCCTCCTCCTCCACCAACTTCCCCACCACTACATTTGGTGTTGCAGAAAGCACACTCTGATATAAAACATCTTCCAGTGAAGAAGGCATGTTGGCTTGGATCTCCGTGTGAGGTGGGTCAAGTTCGGAGTGTGGTTCTGTGTGTTCCAGAGTGAAGGCTCCTCCCTCCTCCTCCTCTTTTTCCTCCTCATCAACATCTGAGGCTTCAGTCATGCTGCTGTGGAGAGGTGTTGGAGACGAGCTCCGAGGTGTGGAAGAACTACTATCTTTGGGCTCTTCCTGGGATGTTCCTCCTCCCATTTCCTCATTCTTGTCATCTGATGCTTCAGCAATGCTGACATGAGGTGGTGTTAGAATGTGCAGGTGTGTAGAGGGATTACTATCCTCCTCCTTCTCTTTCTCACCATCTAAGACTTCATCCATATTGCTGGGGAGAGGTGAAGGAACATGCATAGGTGTGGGGTGACTACTATCTTTGGGCTCCACCTGGAAGGTTCCTCCCTTTTCCTCCTTCTTGCCATCTGATGCTTCAGCAATGCTGATGTGGAGTGGTGGTGGAACATGTTCTTCTAATTCAGAGTCCAGTTTGGGTATTTCACAATCCAGTTTTAGTAATTCACAGTCCAGTTCCTGTGAAGGCTCTGGTTCAGTTGTCAGTTGGTTGGCTTCAGATGCTACAGGTTTGGATAGTACTTCATTGGCTTGTGTTGTGGATGTGGAAAACACATGAGGTGATTGTTTACCCAGGGATACAGTGGCACTGGACAGTGTTCCATCTGCTAATGGAAGGTCTAGGTTGGCTGGGAGAGGAGAACTGGGTATGTCATCGGCAGTCTGTAGGAATAACACAAAAATAAAGAAATAACAGTGACCACCATGGGAGCTTTTGGGTAGAATGGTTGCAGATCTGTTTGTTCTGTACAGCCAACTGCTAAGGTCATTGTTTGACATGACAAAGAATCTAAGAGTTAGCTATACAGCACAAATACTGTAGATCTGGTACCAGGCTAGCTTTGAGGCACAGGGACGAGTCACAAATTGTGTTGAACACTAATATCACCACAGAGGAAAAGCAACTCAATGCATACTGAACGTTTGGAATCCATGCTGATGTTATAAAACATTGTGGAGGACATATCATAAAAGGACAAATGTATGTTTACATGACCCATGCATTTATGTAGGAGACAAAATACACTGACAGCAACCAACAACCAATAATTATCTATCAATCTTAAATCCAAAATAATTGTGTTTATCTGTTCATCCAAAATAAATGGTACCAAATTAACAATTACACTTACCCTCAATGGAAGACTGTGCAACTCTCTCCCCCCAAAAAACTACTAATGATCTTATAGACATTAAAATATGGCAATTGTTCATTAGAAGGACAGTGGATGATAAGGATGAAACATTACATATATGGCTTCTAAAGAAACACGCACACACATATACAGGCTGTATAGATAAAACCATATGGACGTCATATGTTTTAGATTGAGTAAACACTTACATGACACTTGTTGAAACATCCATACCAAGACAATGGATCATTTGCTAATTCAAATTTCTAAGGCATGATACCCTTAGATTTATATTCTTTAGAAGAATATCAGTAAATATATTGTATGTAGGCTACGGTGGAGGCTGCTGAGGGGAGGTCGGACATTGGAACAGAGTCTTTTGGCTGGAATGGAGTGAATGGAATGATATCAAACACATAAAAACAATGTGTTTGTTGATACCATTCCATCAATACCATTCCAGCCATTATTATCAGCTGTCATCCACTCAGCAGCCTCCACTGGTAGGCTACTGATATACTACAATAGAATGGCTACTGTTACAGAAAGATCGTCTGTCATGACTGAGCCATTTGTGTTATTAAGAAATAGGTGGCAAATGATGAAACACTCAAACTCTGATGCAAAATCATGCACACATGGTGAATAAGAACTAGGGTTGAAAAATGTCCCGGTATTTTACAAATGTTCCATCCCGAGAATAAATCACTTTTCTCCCAGGTAACCTGGTATTTCCCACCAAATCTGGAAGTGTCATTAAAAGCATTATAAAGCATATATAGTTGAAGTCGGAAGTTTAAATACATTTACATTGGAGTCATTAAAACTAGTTTTTCAACCACTCCACACATTTCTTGTTAACAAACTATAGTTTTGGCAAGTCGGTTAGGACATCTACTTTGTGCATGACACAAGTCATTTTTCCAACAATTGTTTACAGAGAGATTATTTCACTTATAATTCACTGTATCACAATTCCAGTGGGTCAGAAGTTTACATACACTAAGTTGACTGTGCCTTTAAACAGCTTGGACAATTCCAGAAAATGATGTCATGGCGTTTGAAGCTACTGATAGGCAAATTGACATCACTTGAGTCAATTGGAGGTGTACCTGTGGATGTATTTCAAGGCCTACCTTCAAACTCAGTGCCTCTTTGCTTGACATCATGGGAAAATCAAAAGAAATCAGCCAAGACCTCAAAAAAACATTTGTAGACCTCCACAAGTCTGGTTCATCCTTGGGAGCAATTTCCAAACACCTGAAGGTACCACATTCATATGTACAAACAATAGTACACAAGTATAAACACCATGGGACCATGCAGCTGTCATACCGCTCAGGAAGGAGACGGGTCCTGTCTCCTAGAGATGAACATACTTTGGTGCGAAAAGTGCAAATCAATCCCAGAACAACAGCAAAGGACCTTGTGAAGATGCTGGAGGAAACAGGTACAAAAGTATCTATATCCACAGTAAAACGAGTCCTATATCGACATAACCTGAAAGGCCGCTCAGCAAGGAAGAAGCCACTGCTCCAAAACAGCCATAGAAAAAGCCAGACTACAGTTTGCAACTGCACATGGGGACAAAAATCGTACTTTTGGAGAAATGTCCTCTGGTCTGATGAAACAAAAATGGAACTGTTTGGCCATAATGACCATTGTTATGTTTGTAGGAAAAAGGGTGAGGCTTGCAAGTCGAAGAACACTATCCCAACCATGAAGCACGGGGGTGGCAGCATCATTTTGTGGTGGTGCTTTGCTGCGGGAGGGACTGGTGCACTTCACAAAATATATGGCCTCATAAATTATGTGGATATATTGAAGCAACATCAAAAGACATCAGTCAGTAGGTTAAAGCTTGGTCGCAAATGGGTCTTCCAAATGGACAATGACCCCAATCATACTTCCAAAGTTGTGGCAAAATGGCTTAAGGACAACAAAGTCAAGGTATTGGAGTGGCCATCACAAAGCCCTGACCTCTCAATCATATAGAAAATGTGTGGGCAGAACTGAAAAAGCATGTGCGAGCAAGGAAGCCTACAAACCTGACTCAGTTACACCAGCTCTGTCAGGAGGAATGGGCCAAAATTCACCCAACTTATTGTGGGAAGCTTGTGGAAGGCTACCCAAATGTTTGACCCAAGTTAAACAATTTAAAGGCAATGCTACCAAAAACGAATTGAGTGTATGTAAACTTATGACCCACTGGGAATGTGATGAAAGAAATAAAAGCTGAAATAAATCATTCTCTCGACTATTATTCTGACATTTCACATTCTTAAAATAAAGTGGTGCTCCTAACTGACCTAAGAGGGGGAATTTTTACTTGGGTTAAATGTCAGGAATTGTGAAAAACTGAGTTTGAATGTATTTGGCTAAGGTGTATGTCAACTTCCGACTTCAACTGTAAATATGTCTGGATTTGATTAGAGCTTTCATCAGCTTTGAAATGTAAAACCTGATGCTACCTGACCCTGATGAGCCATATATTAACGACATTTAATGAGTCCGACATTAACGACATTTAATGAGCCCGAGCCCAAAATATCCCAAATGATTGTGCCATTATCCAATACATATATGATATTGGCTACTGCACATTACCTGCGACAGAAAAACATAAAAGCCCATAGATGTAGCTAGCTATATGCGCTCTTGGGTAAATAAATTAAACTAGCTCCAGTAGGCTAGTCTTTTTGAGTGTGAACTGCATTACTGTACTGTATTATACTGTATTATATGGACTGGACTAACGCACATCGGGGCGGCAGGGTAGCCTAGTGGTTAGAGCATTGGACTAGTAACCGAGCTGACAAGGTACAAAATCTGTCGTTCTGCCCTTGAGCAGGCAGTTAACCCACTGTTCCTAGGCCGTCATTGAAAATAAGAATTTGTTCTTAACTGAATTGCCTAGTAAAATAAAGGTAAAATAAAAAATAAAAAACATCGTTCAAACCATGATAAAGCAGAAGACAACATGTGATTCTGGTGGAGCATATTCGGCCTACAAAGTTACAAGTATAGAATAGCGAATTTGATTTTCATTTAGAAATATAATATTTGTATAATTAGTAAGCTGACATATATACCTTTCATAGCATTCTCCCTAATGTTATTAGCCTACCTCCTTTTTCTCTCTATTGTTGCTTCATTCTTTCCTCGCTTTCAACAGTTAAATTTAATACATTTCGTTTTCCTTATTTTCATCATTCTAATGACATCCTTGAAAAATATAGGACTAGAATTAGACGCAGAAGGCTTTCACTTCTCTTCACGAAGATTGAATGGTTATGGGTCTGAATAAATAATTGACATAGCCTTCCGCCATCACACATTCGCTTTTCTTTCAAACTACCCGTTCTATTGGCTGCTGTATTTAACGTTCAGCAAAAAAGAGCTTGCGTTTCTCTTGGAATAGTCTATTGGTATAAGAAATGCAAAAACAAATGTAGTGGCAAGAAACAGTATGTGAACCCTTTGGAATTACCTGGACTTCTGCATGAATTGGTCATAACATTTGATCTTCATCTAAGTCACAACAATAGACAAACACAGTCTGCTTAATAACACACAAACAATTATAAATTTCCATGTCTTTATTGAACACACCGTGTAAACATTCACAGTGCAGGGTGGGGAAAGTATGTGAACCCTTGGTTTTAATAACTGGTTGACCCTACTTTGGCAACAATAACCTCAACCAAACGTTTTCTGTAGTTGCAGATCAGACCTGCACAACGGTCAGGAGGAATTTTGGAACATTCCTCTTTACAAAACTATTTCAGTTCAGCAATATTCTTGGGATGTCTGGTGTCAACCGCTCTCTTGGGGTCATGCCACGGTATCTCAATCTGGTTGAGGTCAGGACTCTGACTGGGCCACTCCAGAAGGCGTATTTTCTTCTGTTGAAGCTATTCTGCTGTTGATTTACTTCTGTGTTTTGGGTTGTTGTCCTGTTGCATCACCCAACTTCTGTTGAGCTCCAATTAGTGGACAGAAATCCTTGCATTCTCCTGCAAAATGTCTTGATAAACTTGGGAATTAATTTTTCCAAGGATGATAGCATGCTGTCCAGGCCCTGCGGCAGCAAAGCAGCCCCAAACCATGATGCTCCCTCCACCATACTTTACAGTTGGGATGAGGTTTTGATGTTGGTGTGCTGTGCGTTTTTTCTCCACACATAGTGTTGTGTGTTCCTTCCAAACAACTCAGCTGTAGTTTCTTCTGTCCACAGAATATTTTGCCAGTAGCGCTGTGGAACATCCAGATGCTCTTTTGCGAACTTCAGATGTGCAGCAATGGTTGTTTTGGACAGCAGTGGCTTCTTCCGTGGTGTCCTCCCATGAGCACCATTCTTGTTTAGTGTTTTACGAATCGTAGACTCGTCAACAGAGATGTTAGCATGTTCCAGAGATTTCTGTAAGTCTTTAGCTGACACTAGGATTCTTCTTAACTTCATTGAGCATTCTGCACTGTGCTCTTGCAGTCATCTTTGCAGGACGGCCACTCCTAGGGAGAGTAGCAACAGTGCTGAACTTTCTCCATTTATAGACAATTTGTCTTACCGTGGACTGATGAACATCAAGGCTTTTAGAGATACTTTGGTAACCCTTTCCAGCTTTATGAAAGTCAACCATTTTTAATATTGGGTCTTCTGAGATCTCTTTTGTTGAGGCATGGTTCACATCAGGCAATGCTTCTTGTGAATAGCAAACTCAATTTTTGTGAGTGTTTTTTATCGGGCAGGGCACCTCTAACCAACATCTCCAATCTCGTCTCAATGATTGTACTCCAGGTTGGCTGACTCCTGACTCCAATTAGCTTTTGGAGAAGTCATTAGCCTTGGGGTTTACATACTTTTTCCAACCTACACTGTGAATGTTTAAACTATGTATTCAATATAGACAAGAAAAATACAATAATTTGTGTGTTATTAGTTTAAGCAGACTGTGTTTGTCTGTTGTTGTGAGTTAGATGAAGATCCGATCTAATTTTATGACCAATTTATGCAGCAATCCAGATAATTCCAAAGGGTTCACATACTGTTTCGTGCCACTGTATGTCCAACAAGCTATTCTAGTCTAGCTTTTCCTGCATTGGACTCCAAGAGCTAAGGAGTGTTTTTTAAGGAAAGGCCAGCGAGGCACAGGTGCTTGCATATTGCGCAGAGACAGAGGCTATAAGTTAGACGCTTCTCATGAATAACCCATCATTATTTAGCTAAATATAATGCAAATACTGCATTGAATGTGTTACCTAAAAGAGGTAGGCTAGGAAATCTATATATAGGGTATATATCAATATAGAACATAATTATCTATTTGGATGCAATATGAATGGAGTTGATGGAGAGCGAGAAAGACTGAGAGAGACTGCTCCCTCGTGCACTGATTTAAAGCAACAATATTCAAGTGAAAGGCTGTTTTAAATTCTGGAGCTGCAATTAAAAACATAATCATCTTTACAATTAAAAAACAATGCCAGATGTAGATGGGTAAATTAGACACGGATTCTGTCTTTATATTAGTGTAAAATAGGCTATACTGCAGCAAATGTAGGCCTACCTATCACAATAAATAAAGTTACCAAGATGAGTTGACCCTGAGCGTTGATTCATCATGCAGAGGCCGTAGCCAGATTTAGGCATTGCATATCATTTAACAGTTCCATTTCACGCCATGCTGTTGCTATAAATACATTCTTATAATTTGTCTGTAATACCAACATGTTTCAAGCAGACCACCATAGTCCCTGTGCCCAAGAACACTAAGGTAACCTGCCTAAATGACTACTGACCAGTAGCACATCTGTAGCCATGAAACGCTTTGAAAGACTGGTCATGGCTCACATCAACGCCATTATTCCAGAAACCCTAGACCCACTCCAATTTGCATACCGCACCAACAGATCCACAGATGATGCAACCTCTATTGCACTCCACACTGCCCATTCCCACCTGGACAAAAGGAACACCTATGTGAGAATGCTATTCATTGACTACAGCTCAGCATTCAACACCATAGTGCCCTCAAAGCTCATCACTAAGCTAAGGACTAAACACCTCCCTCTGCAACTGGATCCTGGACTTCCTGACGGGCCGCCCCCAGGCGGTAAGGGTAGGTAACAACACATCCGCCACGCTGATCCTCAACACGGGGGACCCTCAGGGGTGCGTGCTCAGTCCCCTCCTGTACTCTCTGTTCACTCATGACTGCACGGCCAGGCACGACTCCAACACCATCATCAAGTTTGCTGATGACATAACAGTGGTAGGCCTGATCACTGACAATGATAGGGAGGAGGTGAGAGACCTGACCGTGTGTTGCAAGGACAACAACCTCTCCCTCAATGTGATTAAGACAAAGGAGATGATTGTGGACTACTGGAAAAGGAGGCCCGAACACGCCCCCATTCACATCGATGGGGCTGTAGTGGAACAGGTTGAGAGCTTCAAGTTCCTTGGAGTCTACATCAACAACAAACTAACATGGTCCAAGCACACCAAGAAAGTTGTGAAGAGGGCATGACAAAACCTATTCCCACACAGGAGACTGAAAAGATTTGGCATGTGTCCTAAGATCCTCAAAAGGTTTTACAGCTGCACCATCGAGAGCATCCGGACGGGTTGCATCACTGCCTGGTATGGCAACTGCTCGGCCTCCAACCGCAAGGCACTACAGAGGGTAGTGCGAACAGCCCAGTACATCACCGGGGCCAGGCTTCCTACCATCCAGGACCTCTATACCAGGCAGTGTCAGAGGAAGGCCCTAAAAAATGTCAGAGACTCCAGCCAGCCTACACATAGACGGTTCTCTCTGCTACAGCTTGGCAAGCACTACCCCCAAGCCTTAAGACTCCTGAACAGCTAATCAAATGGCTACCCAGACTGCATTGTTGGTTAAGGGCTTGTAAGTAAGCATTTCACTGTAAGATCTACACCTGTTGTATTCGGCGCATGTGACAAATACAATTTGATTGGATTTGATTATAATTTACCAGTTTCTCACAGTTATTTATCCCAGTTATTTATCCTGGGAAAAGGGAGTGGTGGTTTTGAGTGGTAAATTCCAGTAAATATTGGTAACTGGGTTACCACTATTCAACCCTAATAAGAACTGAAAGACAAATGATTACAAGTAGTAAAAACAGCTCATGCAGTTTGTGGCCATCAAGCGTGCACATTACCTAAATTGTGGCTGAAGCTTCAATGAGCTGTGAAATGAATTGTCATTGGAGAAAAAAAATATTAGTTTGAAAATTATTGCACTTTATTAGTCAATTCACCCATATTTAGGAACAGAACATATTTGCCACTACTTGTTGTCGCATGTCAAATTAAGAACAATTCTAATATAATTATTTTATGCCCTAATGAACGAAAAATCTAATATGGGCTGAAACCTAAGATCTAATGAATTTGCAGTTTCGCTGAAAATCATGCATTGATGTCAATAGGAGATTTATGTGAAAGTTTTAACTGGAAGTACAGTTCTCAAGTTAGGATTCAGCCATAATTGAATAAAATAACATAGTCTAGTTATTTAACCTGAAACTTTAAACTGTAACACTAACCAACACACTCTGGGATTCAATAAGGAGATAGCTAAACATGCATGAGATTGAATGCATAGAAATTACAGTGAAGTTTATGATTTCAGCCGATCTGCTGAGGGGAAGGCATTAACTACAGATTCATACATCTATGGCTCTGCTAGCTATGTGCCACATTCATTCATATCCATATTGCCATTCTATTCAATTAGCTGATGAAAATATTTACGACCATTCTTACAAATAATTTCTGCAGTTCTGTTATACTGTATCTACCGGTTTACACTTCATATTAAGTTGCTGTAACTGTACGGTAACCCTGTTATTATACTAGCATCAACATTGTACTAACATGTTATCACAACAATGCCTCTGATGGTGTGTGCCCCATTAAATCCTCGTCCTGACGATGACAAACTGTTCCAAACACGTATGAGGCCTAAGATGTGCATATCCAATGGAACTTTTCCAGGTGCTGAATTGACTGAACAGTTCAAGAAAACTGAATTCCTTTAACTGTACACAAAGTGCTCCTCTACACTTTCACAACCCGAGAGTGTCATCCCTAAATGTACCAAGATTAAATGTACAACATAGAGAATGTAGTATAAATATATGAATACAAGTTCAAAGATAACTGGTAAGAAATACTGATGAGTTATTCCACCGTTACCTCTATGTCAAGCTCTGGTTGAAGAATGACTGGACACTGAGGACTGGGCTTCAACATGTCTGGCACTGGCTTAGTCACCGGTTCATCTTCAAAAACAAAGGTCAACAGTTAATCACACTACCCATTATTCTAAATGTACACTTTCATGTAAAACTCTGTACGTACATTGTATGCATTGGACTGGCCTGAGAGGAAACAGTATGATTGAAACAGTGAATATAGCGAGAGTCAAAATAAGGATAGAAAAATGTCTCCTTACTCTCTCTCTTTTGTTTCATCCTTTTACAACTTTGTAATAACTCTGTGTGATAGTCACATGCAACACTCCTGCTTTACCTTCACCCTTCTCTGGGAACTGTGCAAAGTAGTCAGAATCCTCCATACTGAAAGCAAAGACATAACATGACTGTTAACCAATGGCACTGCAATGAAGACGCTCATGATCCTATTGTAAAGATAAATGTAAATATACATTTGATCAGCATGATCTTATGTTAATGTTTTTCAGAACACGGGACATACAGTGCATTCGGAAAGTGTTCAGACCCCTTCCCTTAATCAATATTTTGATACGTTACAGACTTATTTTTCCTCATCAATCTACACACAATGCCCCATAATGACAAAGTTAAAACTGTTTTTTTGAACTTTTTGCAAATGTGTCAACAATAAAAACCAGAATACCTTATTTACATAAGTATTCAGACCCTCAGGTGCACCCTGTTTCCATTGATCATCCTTGAGATTTTTCTACAACTTGATTGGAGTCCACCTGTAGATTGATTGGACATTATTTGGAAAGGCACACACCTGTCTATATAAGGTCCCACAGTTGACAGTGCATGTCAGAGCAGAAACCAAGCCATGAGGTCGGAATTGTCCGTAGAGCTCCGAGAAAGGATTGTATCAAGTCACAGATCTGGGCAGGCTACCATAAAATGTCTGCAGCATTGAAGGTCCCCAAGAACACAGTGGCCTTCATAATTCTTAAATGGAAGAAGCTTGGAAGAAGGGCCTTGGTCAGGGAGGTGACCAAGAACCCGATGGTCACTCTGACAGGTTTCCAGCATTCTTCTGTGGAGATGGGAGAACATTCTAGAAGGACAATCATCTCTGCAGCACTCCCAACAATCAGAACTTTACGGTGGAGTGGCCAGACGGAAGACACTCCTCAGTAAAAGGCATATGACAGCCATATGACAAACTTGGAGTTTGCCAAAATTTACTCTCAGACCATGAGAAACAAGATTCTCTGGTCTGATGAAACCAAGATTGAACTCTTTGGCCTGAAGGCCAAGTGTCACGTCTGGAGGAAACCTGGCACCATCCCTACGGTGAAGCATGGTGGTGGCAGCATCATTCCGTGGGGGTGTTTTTCAGTGGCAAGGACTGGGAGACTAGTCAGGATTGAAGGAAAGATGAACATCTTCCAACAGGACAATGCAGGGGTGGCTTTGGGACAAGTCCCTGAATGTCCTTGAGTGGCCCAGCCAGAGCCTGGACTTGAACCCGATCGCACATCTCTGGAGAGACCTGAAAATAGCTGTACAGCGACGCTCCCCATCCAACCTGACAGAGCTTGAGAGGATCTGCAGAGAAGAATGGGAGAAACTCCCACAATACATGTGTGCCAAGCTTGTAGCGTCATACCCAAGAAGATTCAAGGCTATAATCACTGCCAATGGTGCTTCAACAAAGTACTGAGTAAAGGGTCTGAATACTTACGTAAATGTGAATTTTTAATTATTTATGCATTTGTAAAAATGTCTAAAAAAATGTTTTTGCTTTGTAATCATCGGGTATTGTATGTAGATTGATGAGGGAAAAAACAATTGAATCAATTTAAGAATAAGGCTTTAACGTAACAAAATGTGGAAAAATGTTTTAATATTTTCCGAATGCACTGTAGGCCTACAGAAAGCATGGTTCTCACAGAGCCTTACTCTCACATCTCACACATTAGTGGAGTGGAGTGTTGGTTACTACTTGTTGAGTAATAGCCTACAAGATGGAAGCCAAGATAATCTTATACTATAGCACAAGACATATACCTCATGATCACTCTTGGAAATGCGGGTTGATACGCCTTCCTCCTGATCTTCGCGTTTTCCCTTTACCTACCATTCACTTGTCATTTCTCTGAAGAGTTTGGGTTGTTAATTAAGACCTAGACAACCAGGTGAGGGGAGTTCCTTACTAATTAGGGACTTTAATTGATCAATCAAGTACAAAGATGAAGCGAAAACTCACAGACACTTGGCCCTCTGTGGAATGAGTTTGCCATGAGTTAGAGGATCGCGGCTAGAAGGGATGCAGTTCATGTCAAAATGACGTCAAAAGTTGCTTGTTCGAGTCGCATCTGGGAGAATTTTCACATTTTAGTTAACCCTAACTATTTTCTTAATCTTAACCTAATTCTCCAAACCTGCCACGTAAATTCTCCTAACCTGCTACCCCTTTTTCTCCCCAGTTTTGTGGTATCCAATTGGTAGTTACAATCTCGTCTCATCGCTGCAACTGCCGTACGGACTCGGGAGAGGCGAAGGTCGAGAGCCGTGCGTCCTCCGAAACACAACCCAACCAAGCCACGCAGCTTCTTGACACAATGCCCACTTAACCCGGGAAGCCAGCAGCACCAATGTGTCGGAGGAAACACTGTACACCGTGCAACTGTGTTAGCGTGCACTGTGCCCGGCCCACCACAGGAGTCGCTAGTGCGCGATGGGACAAGGACATCCCTGCCGGACAAACCCTACCCTTAACCCGGACGACACTCGGCCAATTGTGCGCCGTCCCATGGGTTTCCCGGTCACGGCCGGATGCGACAGAGCCTGGACTCTTACCCAGAATCTGTAGTGGCACAGCTAGCACTGCGATGGAGGGCCTTAGACCACTGTGCTACTCGGGAGGCCCCCGAAAAGTCACTTCTGAAATTAGCTTCATCATTCAGTCAAAATCAATTTAGAGACATTGGCAGAAAACCTGATATTAGCAAGGGTCTCCAGTGTCAGGGGGTAGTGAAATAAGATATCGCATATAACAAATTGTGACAAAACAACTGGCAGAGGCAGTGGAAAATAACAGCCACAAGTGTATTGGTAACTGATTCTGTGGCCTAATGACCTTGATAAAGCAAGCTATTTTGGAGATTCTCTTCATGACTAGAGTCCTGTCCAGGGGGTGTACTTGTATATCAAGCTGCCTAAAGCTACAGAAATAGGAGAATCCTGCCCTATAGCTGTTGCTCAGACAAGGCTACTTACTTACTTCCCTAACATCCCGCATAGGATGGCAGATTTCACTCAAAAGGTTTCCGTTTAGTTAACTACAGAACCCATTTTTTAATAGGGGGTTTTCCGTGCCCCCCACCAAACACCTTTTTCGCTGCCCCACTTCTTTGTCCCACCTTTTCTCCTCTCAAGGCTGCATACAGGAGTAATGAAGACCCAGGTGACTGGATCCATCTATGTCCTATATCCCAGGAATACAGTCTTTTTAAGGGTTTTCAGGGGGAGATGACCCCCAAACCCCCTGACAACTCACACGTAGGATCACAAGTTTCATCATGTGTTCCATGCTTGTGAGTGTGAGATGCCAAACTATAACTCAGTAGCCTATGTTCCCATCCGTCTCAATGGCAAACCGCCATTGCAGACAGATGCCAAGTGTTGAGAGGCAGTGGAAAACTACAGAAATCTAGATACACTGTTTTTATATTATGCCTTGGGGTTTAATGATGGGGTGATGTTTTCCATTGATCACATGGTGGCAGTTGATGCATACACTGTGATGCACAATTGACAGCCAAATACGAGTGCGACAACCATCATTTTAAGAATAGAGGTGTGAATCAGACAATTGGTCATTTATGAGAGAAGGACACTTTCTATCTATCCATCTAGCCTATCTATCAGGCTACACTGTGAATGAAACGATCCTGTCAATGAAAAGGAGAGCCCTGCAGACGATCAGATTGCTTTGGAGGAATAAGGCCAAAAAGAGCAATAAGGGGAGGAGTCAGGTAGAGCCTCAGAGATGACCTATTCCATTGAAACCGGATTGGGTTGATGTCAACTGTGGTTTTCCATTGAAAGGTCAGGGGTAAGTGTCAGAGAACGGCGGGGCTGAAAGTGACACCTGCCTTGTACAAGCTATTTCGATCCCCCTCACAGCTCATACACCCCTGGATTGCTGGCATTCTGAGAGTGTGTGTGTGCATGTGTCTGCCATCTCCGCCCCCCTTCAATGTACTGGAGACTGGATCACAAAATATAACCTGGTTGAAATATTATGAGATTGTCCCACAAAAACCACTGATGCAAACCAATCTGATTTTGCATAACTGCACTGGTTGGGTAGGCCAATTATATTGCAATGTAAGTCACTGTCTGCAACCAACCACTCTGTTAAAATGAGGTGCTTTGTAACCCCAAAACTAGTGATAACTGAGCAGCCACTCACTCAAAGGAGGACAAACCTTAAAGGGATACTTCAGGATTCTGGCAATCTACTTTCCCACAGTCAGATGAGTTTGTGGATACCATTTTTGTCTCTGCGTGCAGCGTTAGTGCAATTGTAAACTAGCATTAGCGCAATGACTGGAGGTCTATGGTAACTGCTAGCATGCTAGTACGCACATAGACTTCCAGTCAATGCGTCTAATGCTAGTTAGCATTGACTCACAAAACTGCCTCTGTAGTATTGTAGATGAAGGGCTTTATTGACAAAATCCCGAAGTATCCCTTTACCTTTGCAGGTGTATTGAGACACATCATCCTGAGATGTTTTGAAACATGACATGGGGTGTGTTGTAACTTCACTTAATCAAGTGTTGTGCAACACCTTGCCAGGACCGGGAGCACTACCAGAAAAGGTTGAAAACACTGTGTTGGTATTTCAAATTCTGCAGTTCTATGAGAGGGGTTATGGAAGTCCAGCAGCTGTTCAAACAAGGCAGGGCAGATATTACTGTTACCCGACTGGGTGCCACTGCCATCTCTTCCTACATTTAATCTGGCATCATGTTCAGTTCAGAATTAGATCCCTTCTCTTTTGGTGCCATTTCCTCTCTCTAAAGCTTCAAAACAATATTATTATGTTTCACATCCTGTCTAGCGCAGAATTAGATACCTTCTTCGGGAGCATTTTAGCTGATGAATGTATCTGATAATTTGCCAGTTTATCCCATTTTCGCAGGCACTGCTGAGCACAGTGCTCAATCCACCAGCAGTAGCTGGAGGTTTTAAAGCAAGGATTGCAGGATACTGTATTTGCCTCTACCATTAAAAGTTGGAAATGTGGGAATGGGACGTCTCATTATTGATCATCATTTTGCCTGATGGTTTTGATATAATTTAATCATGATCCATTACACCTCATGACAAAAAAAGCTGCTTATTACTAATATATAAGTATACTTTTCTTTCTTCAAACGTGCATACAACATTGTGTAAAATAATCATAAAGTAAAAATAAAAAAACATTACTCACAATCCAAGATTTGGCAAGATAGGAAATGCAAGGAGATTAAAACCAGCCGTCTAATTAGTTCAATCACTAAATGTTCTCTATCTTCGTTTATCCTCATAAATAAATCTACTTACATTTTGAGAAAGATATTAAGTTGGATGATTTATTTGGTAAAATGAAATTAAGAAATCATTGAAATTAGTTGAATTAATTATTATTAAAGACATGCTCCGGAACTTTGGCGATAAATAAATATTTTTTTAACCTCCCGCTTTGGGCTGGATGTGTCAATGTGTAGTTCATACATGCACAATCTCTGAGCAGAATCACTGTGTACCTCAATTAGCTTGGAAGCTATGTTTTTTCTGGAAGCTGTTCTGCGCCATTTTCCCTCACGTGCGCCAGACCCCTAGCAATTGAAGTTCTAGCCAATGAGCTTCAGCCGCTCGCCATTTCAGTGACAGCTAGCAAGATGCATACACAGCAGAGTGAGCGAGACAGCAGTGACGTGGTGCACATATCTGTTCATATGTGACGTAGTACGCAATTCTCGGGGCCACTTTTGGCTCGTGAGCAGTACTTTCAGACCTACTGGCTAAAAAGTACACAAAAGTACTGGAGAATCTCTTTACGTACACGTTGGTGGGTTTACATTCAAACACCCTCCAAACAACAGCTCTCAGGAAAGATGCACTTCTTTTCATGGTTTCATCACACAATCATGGTGTTTTGAGTATTTCTATTTTTACAGTGCACTTAGAACAAGTGTTCCTGGAAGAAGTGGTCCTGAGACCATTCACCCTGACTTCCTCACAACCCCTTAGACAACTTTCCTCACTGTAGTAGCGACCACAGTAGTCCCTCAAAACTATTATCAAATGTGATTCATGTGAAAGTGTAATAGCAGATTGTATTATCATCTTATTATAGGCTTGCTATTATCTTCCATTCCTTTCCATGTTTGCATTCCTTAGGCTTAGGCTATAGGCCTATTGTACATAGCCTACAGTAAGTAGGCCTATGTCTATTTTGTTTGACGTCAACAGATTGATAGGATGCTTGGATGATGATCAAGGGAATTTACCTGTAACTGCTTTCAGTTTTCAGGATACTTGTAAGGTCTGGCATATCAAAAGGGCTAGCTTGTGCTACATCGTCTTCGTAGGACACGAGAAGAGTTACCGCGTAATTCATGTGCGAGTTGTTCGCCCAGTAATCGCCATCTGGAGTTTCGTAACGGACAACAAACTCAATGCGAGCCCCATGGTGAAGATACGGTGGGCAGAAGGAGAGCTTGGAGGAAAATTTATCAGTCTCACCGTCGCCCTGGACATAATCTGCTGGACAATCAAAGTAGGTGCTCCAGCTGTCCATAGTTGATCGAATGCACACAGTTTTGTTAAATGAAATATTAAGCACTCGGATAAACACGATAAATGCCAAGGGCTCGTCTTCAATAGGTGACACACTCTCCACCTCTACTTTATTAATGTGCACTGCTTTCGTCAGGGCAGCGGCAGTGGGAATGGTCCACTCCGGGTTTATGCGGTAGGTCGGTTCACGGATTTTCGGTCGGTATTTTGCCTCCTCTTCTTCCCACCTGGCATCATCCTCATCATCCGAATCAAATTGGACGAATTCCTTAACATCGGTTAGGTCTCTACCTGTTGTATCGGCAAACGACACTCTCCTGCTGGGAATTGCATCTTTGATTTTCAGATACTCTGCGGTCTCATCATAGATGGACCGTCCGCGTTTCCTTGGGATAGGAGAGCACCTGGGGATGAGACGCACGTTTGTCTCCTCTCTGTCTTCGTATTCTTCATCCGAATTACACTGGCCTTCGTCATAACACCCTCCTTCTCCGGATGACCCCTCTTTCTTCACCTTGGTGAAAAGACCCTCCTGGGATGGTATGGTTAAAAAAGACATTTTCTCGGCTATTCACCCTTCGAGTCGACTGTCAACAGCACCGGTCAGAGGATAGAATCCAATAGAATCAAGTGGTATGGGTTTGTACAGCTTTAACCCAGCGTTACGAACAGAACTGCCACTTATCCTGAGTTTCAGAACGTGTTGTACAGCATGGCGGCAATGGAGCACTGAGGAGCATGTGCTAGTCTCTATAATACCAACATTTGTGGCTCGTACAGGGTAGTCCTCCTTGTTTAGAATACCTTAGCTGGAACTTTAGTTAGGTCTTATTCCCAGAGGAATAACCGTCTAATTTTAGCTGTGTATTGCCTGCTCCAAATTTGCTATTGAAGTTGGTACAACCCTGGACTGGCGACTCCACCCTCTGTTTCGGTTTGCCGAGACCGTACACGCCCACCTCCAGGCTACTACACTCTGTTCGGAAACATGCTTTAATATTCATAAATCATATTAGACGGAAATCAACCACGCCTAAACAGTGCAAAAGGATATTATGGTCAATCCTAATGTTTTCTTCTGTATTATTCTTATTATTGGGCTATGTAATATGCCATAACAAATTACAACAGTATTGTACATCAATGTTAGATTTGTTTTTAAGTTCCTTTACATTACCTGAAGGGTTTCCCTTCTGATCGAACCACAGGATGTTTTTTGTTGTTGTATTATGATTTTTCAGTCCTTTACTCTCTGTGAATGGAATATTCCCATGATGTCACATCATGTTCTTTTTTATTATGTAACGTCACATTGTGTCACAATGGGCTACAGTGTATTTAAAGGGCTCTTGGGATGCCTATCATAATGTGATGCTTCCTCAAATAGCCATATTTTCCATTACATTGTTGTATTTAAACATACGACAATAAGCACATAACCTACGGTAGGCTATAGGTTACAATATAATATGTAGGGAATTTTAATTTCATAATTCTACAGAATTTTTTATTTTGTTGCTGAGAATTTTCTTGAAATGCAGATGAGCTTTGTGATTGACATAAATTCACTGAAAACCCATGCTAACACATGGTTATAACAGTATTGCATTTTTCATGTAGCCTACTTTTGGCCAGCTAATAGCCTAACCACCGATCAAGTAACATTATGGACTAAACGTTCAAATCCTGTTACAGCAGGATTATTTTGCTGTGACAATATAGGTCCAATTAAGATTCCCTTCACCAGTACACCACCGCCACCAGCCTGTACCAGGCAGGAGGGGTCCATGGACTCATGCTGCTTACGCCAAATCCTGACTCTGCCATCAGCAGGACACAACAGGAACCGAGATTCGACAGACTAGGCAATGTTTTTCCACTTCTCAATTCTCCCAGTGTTGTTGATCGCGTTCCCACTGTAGCTGCTTCTTCTAGTCGTCTGCTGCAATAGCCCATTCAGGACAAGGATCGATGAGTTGTGCGTTCCAAGATGCCGTTCTGCACATCATTGTTGTACTGCGCCGTCATTTGTCTATTGTTGGCCCACCTGTTAGCTTGCACCATTCTTGCCATTCTCCTTCGACCTCTTTCATCAACGAGCTGTTTTCGCCCACAGGACTGCCGTTGACTGGATGTTGTTTGTTTTTCAAACCATTCTCAGTAAACCCTCGACACTGTCGTGTGTGAAAGGCCAGGAGGGCTGCCATTTCTGAGATACTGGATCCGGCGCCTGACACTGACGATCATACCACGCTCAATGTCACTTAGGTCACTCGTTTTTCCCCTTCTAACATTCAATCGAATAGTAACTGAATGCCTCGATGCCTTACTGCCTGCTTTATAGAGCCATGGCCACATGACTCACTGTAGGAGCAAACCATTTTCGTGAATGGGATGGTGTACCTGATAAAAGCGCCGGTGTGTGTAGGTTGTATGACATGTTTGATCTAAATAATCATAGCTAGGCCTATATGGATAATCAAGCATATTGTAGACCTTCCTAGTACAAAATAATATACTGTCTTGTGCTCAGTTATTGATGGTAAATGAATGGTGTGGTTATCATTCTCATACTCCATAGACTCCTTGTTTTGGATCATTACTCCATCTGATCCACTAGGTGGCATAAGTAATGCTGCCATTCACCTTTGTGTCTCTGTTATGATCCAATAATAGTTGCCTGGCTATCCATCCACATTGCTCTGCCACCTGAGCAACTGAATGCAAGTAAGGTTGAATCGTCAGGCAAAAATAATAGGCCTATTTCAAAATTTGTGCTGACTACATGAATGGAAAGCTAGTAGGTTGGCTATGCAATAATGTAATTAAAGAGAACATCATTGGTACAAGACTCTATCAACTTGGTCATATTCAATATTATCAGAGACCATAACTTGGACTGGAACAAAAACAGGGCCAAGTTGCTCGATACCTGTGTTATAACACTTAAGTTACTACAGTGATAACATTGTTGTCATGACATTGATGTAACTATACTCCCTTGTCAGGTGCCATGTGCAAGCATTTTGCATGATAAGGGGAAGCCGGTGTTCTAAATTGATGTTGAATTTGATATTGCTTTCCTTTCTCTGTCCTCGAAAATCAGCCTCTCATCTTTCGAGCAGGCAGCACATGCAACTTGACATTGTTTCTCCATATACTATATTTTAATAATCGGTAATAATGAGCAAGTTTCAATTGCTGGTAGGCCTACAATGAAGTGCAAAATGATTCCTAACCCAACGTATTTTTCAATTCACATATCAAGGTAAGGCTACATTGTAGGCCAGAAAAAAAATCATCCTATCAAAATAGATCGAGTGTCGGGGTACTGCATACAATGTCAGTGTACGTGTACGTGCGCGCTCCCTAGTACTGTAAATATGCAGCGCAGCTTCTGTTGGTAAAGCTGGCTCACTCAAACATACCTCCTTTGTATGATTGGTGGATATGTTTCAGCGCGGCGTACTGTAAACCAATCAGCGGATTGTTTTCCTATCTCGTAACGTAATAAACATCGCGGCCGGAGAAATAGTGAGGGAAAGGAGAAATGTAAAACATTTCAGGACTCTATGGAATTATAAACCAGGATTTTATTCAATATAATACTTTTAAAATAATAATAATGCACAATTAGTGCTAAATTAATATAGTGCTTTTAAGAGAACGGGACCTAGTTGTAACACGAATAACACACGCAAGGTAAGCTAGCTAGCTAGCTCGCGCTACAGTACTGTAGGCCTCTAGCTAAATTTACGCGGAAAAGGAACTTGCTAACTGTTTATAGAAAATACGCTCGTAGTAGCTAGCTAGTAATTTGTGCAACGAACAAGGTAGCTAGTTGTATCTAGCTATTTAAACACTTCCACTAACGTTACCCTCTAGGCTAGTTAACTAATTTGTAGGCTATTGCGTTAGCTAGCGCAGCAGACTAATTGGCAAAAATGAGCGAAAAAACGAGGTACAGCAAAAAGTCTGCAGACTCCGCACCGAAGAAACGATGTCAGTCCGACGAGCAGGCTGGCCAGTCCCCTCTTCCAAGTAAGTTAGCCAAAGTGGACGGCGAGGTGTCCAGTGAATTACCATCGAATTCTCATGGAAACAAAAATGGGGAAGATGGCGATAAAGTACCAGCCATAGAAGAGAAGAATGGAAATGAGGAGAGTGGACTAGATCTGAAAAAGGGACCCGGGGGGGGGATTTGTGCAGCTGTCACTGCCAATAACCCATCCAGCGCTGATGCACATGTCAGCGCCGTCAACAGTGCTCTTGTATCGGGTGCACCAGTCTCTAGCGATGCAAAGGAAGTAAAAAACCTGGGAAGTGCTGGTGCTGGAGATTGCCGACCCTCAACTTCACTGGACCAGTCTGATTCGGCCGCTATAGCAGCCGCCGAGGCACTTGCTAGTCTCACAGGAGCAGCTACGGGTGAAGAGGTTAAACAAAAGTCATTTTCCTCAAAAAAAGTTGGACATTATGAGAGAATGGGACACAAAGGTAAGCGTGGTGACCAGGAGTCCTCAAAGGAACAATCAAAACCTGAAAGGGGTCTTCACACACAGGCAGCAGCGGCAGACAGCTCTACCTCACTGCGTGGAGTTGACAGGGAGGATGCCGAGGACATGCCCGATGAGGAAGACGACTCAATACCCGGATCTTCGTCCACACCGAGTTCCTCTTTCCCTTCAGATAATGATGATGATGACGGGGAGTGCGCTATAGTGTCAGTGAAGATGGCCCCGGAGATCCGACAGTCAGTGGCCCTTCTGGCGCAGGTACAGATGAGGCTAGACGCTCTGGAGAAGAAAGGTGCGCGGCTCCACCAGCGGCTAGAGCTGAAACTGAGCCGCCAGCGCCGTCCACACGTGGACCAGCGTAGCTCCATCATACAGGCCATCCCTGGCTTCTGGGTCACGGCAGTATCCTTTTGAATACTCCTACACACACACACACACATGTATGTTGTTGATTGTGAGTGTGTTGGTATGTCACATTTATTTTTCCCTTGGCTCAAAGCTCAACAGTTATTGAACCACCCTCATCTCTCTGCTCACATTGACAAAACAGATGAAGGTGCTCTCAGTTACATGACCAACCTTGAAGTAAGTAATTAATCACAGCGAAAATGTAATGATTCTTTAAAGTCTTCTGAATAAATGTTCTATTGCTCCCCTGAAATGAAAATGTATTCTTGTCTCCTCCTTAGATTGAATCCTTCAAGACCAACAAGCTTGGTTACAGAATCGGGTTCCACTTCAAACGGAATCCTTACTTCCAGAACAACATCATCGTGAAGGAGCTCCACCTTGGAATGACAGGTGAGGGACAGATCCGGTTGTCATATCTATCTTGCTAGGATGCCACATTTTACATGGGCCAGGTGTCCCTATATCTTTGACAAGTGTAGATGTAGAGGTGTAATCAGGTATCGGGTGTAAATGAGGCCAATTATGATGATATCCTTCCCCTGTTATATGTCCTCTCACAGGATCTCCAGTGTCTTTCTCCAACCCCATCCTGTGGCACCGCGGGCAGAACCTGACGCTTCACAGTGAGCCCAGGAGGTCGGGACGCGGCATCTATCAGACCTTCTTCAGCTGGTTCAGCGACCACGCCAGTCCTGGCCGGGACGACATAGCACAGGTAACGGCATGCTCACTGCCAGGCATAGGTTGAGAGCTGGTGCACAGTCTAACATGCATGGAGTAATCCAGCAAAGACGCATTGCACAGATCCACTGGTGATCACACAACTGACTTTATTTTAGGCTCTGTATATAACATTTACGGTTACTGCACTATTCCAACACACTCTTCTTCTCTCTTTGTTCCGTGTGAATCTATAGATTCTGAAAGATGACCTTTTCAGAAACCCTCTCAGATACTATTTGACTCCACTGTGGGAACCCAGGCAGAATGGCAGGTAAGCAGCCCAACAAAACCTATTGTCGTGGAACTTAGCTCAATAAGGACTTTCCATCTTCATGATACTATTACCATTTTATTACCACTTTATTATGTGCTGTAATGTAGCCTAAAACACTGCCAAACACTTTTATAACTCTTTATTATTAAGCATTTTGTGTAAAAGAAAAAGAAATGGAAGGTCTTTTGATTGTTCTAACTATCACAACATACGGTTCCAACAGCACCAGTGGGCCCAAGCCAGCTGACAACAGCAACAGGGAGGATTGTGTGGTGATCTCTGACTCGGATGATGATGATGATGATGATGAAGAAGAGCAGGCTAAGTCTGGGCGAGGTCTTAGCAGGGAAGAGGAGAATGAGGATGAGCACGAGGAGCATGGGGGCCGAGATGCAGGTTAGTCAGTACTGTAATAGAGCTTTAGAAGCCCATGATTCCAGTCCGTTAGGGCTACACTGTCTGCTGGTTTACAGAAAAGACAATGTGATGAGTCAGGTTTTATGCTCCAACACAGATGTACATAACATATGCTATGATTCCAGTCCTTTAGGGCCACAGTGTCTGCTGGTTTACCTCTGCTTCCTGAGAAATGTGTATACGTGTGTAGTAAGATGTCCTTGTATGAGTAATCCAGGTGAAACTGAATAGACAGCGAATATGTCCTCAGAATCAGATGAAAGCCCAGAGGAGGATGATGACGGAGAGGTTGCAATAGACGGTAAGACATTATCCACGAGCAGAAATGTTATTATGGAGGGTTGTTGGATCTGTTGCTCGGCTTTGCAGCTCAGTTCAGAACATGAAGTCATTGTTTAGATGAAAGTCTATTTATTTCAATGGTTCAGGAAGACTGTGATTTTGAAATGCCAACTCAGCAGCATATTCTGCAAAAAATTCAAGGACTGTTTTTACTTTAAATGCAAGAGCCGTTTTGTACAATCATTGGAAGTTATATTTTGGAAGATTATTGGATTAAGGGGTGCTTTGTCTATTTGTGTATCCATTTTGGTTACCTGATACTTCAATCCACCACTTACTGTTTTCACCATTCACACAAAATTGCACAACAGAATTATATTCCTACTCCTGGGCTTTCACCATAATCCAGTGTTAAACCCCTCTGTTTATATCCCATACTAATCACCCCATTGGCTCAGAGTGGGAAGCCCATTATAAAAGGTCTGATCATCTCCATTCCCCAGGCTCTGATGACAGCGACCAGGATGCCAGAGATGATGAGGACTCATCATACGGCGAGAAGGATGAAGAGGTGGACGTGGAAGACGTGGATGAATCACGAGGTCGCGAGGTCAGAGACCAAGATAAAGAGGAGGATGTTGAGGTGGACGAAGAAGAGGATGAGAGCTAAGATCGTTTGTTCTTTCCAATTTCCTTTTTTTCTTATTATGCACAAAATATCAATTATTGTTAATAAATTCTAAATGCTTGACTGCATTTTAAAATCAGGGTAAATAAAAAAAATCCAGGACACCATGTTTTGACTGTATATTTTACTGTAATCTTTGTTGGATTTAAAGAAAAAAAACTTTTTTTTGGTAAAGATTCTTTATTACTGGGGTCTCAAATTCGAAGGATTGTAACTTAATCATGCATTAGATCTTGACTCATTCATTCAGTTTACTCTTATTGTTAGGGCTACTCAACACAAAACGAAAATAATACCAGTACAATAATATTCTACGAGATTTGAGACCCCAGATTGAATGTTGTTAATACTGCCAAGATTTGGTAGAATCTCTTGTTGCAAATGGTCCAATAAAACAATACTATATATTTTACTGACCGGTATCAGTGATCACGTCTTCAACTCAATTTATCTTGAACTTTTCCTATTGTAAATCTGATCTTTGACGAGGTAAAAGGGAGATTTTCGGAGAGGTTGTAATATTATTCCCAACACATCTCGGATGCACTTCCTACTGAACCAAATCTTGTTCTCAGGGATGACCTAGTCGTGAGTGTTTTCATGGAAGGAAACCGTATACTATATAATGTTTTCTCACACTCCTGCCATTGTTTGGGTGTATCTGTGTAAAATAAGTTTACTCTACAGTAGTTTGTGTTATTTTAATAAGGTAAATATAGGTAATATTTCCTGTGTTTTCACGCCTTTCCTATCATAAACTTAGTGTGTAGCTGTGCACCCATATTAATTAATATTCACACATGTTTATGTTTTTCAATTCTTTAAGTATATTTTAACATTCATTGAGTTATTTGGGTGGAATCCCACATTTTTGTAACATGAATTGTAATATTTTGAGCTTGTTGCATCCATGCATTCAACATTTTTTGCTTTTGTGTCACTTTTAGAAACTGTTATCGTCACATTTTTGTGTTTTTTAAATAAATAAGTGTCTATCAAAGTAAGTCAGAATGATGACCTTTAACAGTTTGAAAGATTCTGTATAGAGCAAATATTTGCAGTGACTGTTGCCTCAAAGGCATTGACGAGTGTGGTCCGACAAAGTAACAGAACTGTAGCCCAGGGCAGCTCTTAAAAGTACTGTAACAATGCTAGCTAGTGGTTTTATGTTGTTTCTTTTCCACACAGACTGATGGCATTGGCATGTACATATTTAAACTTAACTTTGTGTGCAGAGTTTGGATCTGTTAAGCTTAAATCATTACCTGTAGCCATCTGGAATTTGACAAATACGGTATATTAACAAAAAGTAATATTTTGTGTGCTGAATTATTTTATAGTATGCTATAGTTCTGAAGAAAACGTGTTTTGTTTTTTAAGATATAATGTCTGCATTTTGAATCCAATTTAATTAAATAGCAAGTTATTTATTTTTGCTTGCTGGTTTTTGTTGTCTGAGTTTTAGTAGTTAGGTAAATACAACCTTCTGTACTGAATATATTGCCAAACCAGAAGATGGCAGTATACAACTGCAAGGATACATGGTATCACAACTCACAAAATCACAAAACTGCTTTTGTAACCCAAGTGATGTACAATTAAGAAAATAGAAAATAACAAAAAGTATTCTAAATCAGGAATATAGGCCTAATGTGTATTGAACGTAACAATCCCTGCGTCCATTGATGAGTCAGCCAGATAGTATGTATAATACTGTGAATATCAGTATGAAAGCTTTATACTCAAGATGACAAATGACTTTGACATTATGACAGTAAAGACATACTGTTGTTTGTAAATTATGTTTAGGTTGGCCTATTCTTATAGGAACAGGCAAAGGGCTTTGAAGACACCAACAATATCAGTGTATCATTTATGGAGGATGTCAACCAGTGTCACAGCTTTGACATGACACAGGTCAGAATGTGATATCACTTTTAAAGCTGTGTTTATACAGGTAGCCCAATTCTGTTATTACTTTCACTAATTGGTCTTTTGAGTTCAGCTCTGAAAAAGATAAGATGTGAAAATATCTGATGTGATTGGTTAAAATACCAATTAGTGGAACAAATGATGGTATTGGGCTGCCTAAACGCAGTATTCGGATTCACGTTAGCTCTTGGCTCTGCAAATAGCCTCAGGCGGGGCATTTTTGGACAGGCCCGGACAAAGGAACAGCGGCAATGTTGCAATGGTTCACTTAAACCCTTGATTCCAGTTTTAATGCACAGCTATAAATGTTCCACTAGCAAAAACCTGTCCTGCTGTTAGCTCCAGAGCACACTGAGGCATGCAGACTAGGAGGGGCACTTACTATTAATAAAAGCAATGGGGAGAAGATACAGCATACGCACACCATCAAAGGATAACACAATGACAAACCCAATATCTCTGCCTCATCTTGTTTAATCTCTCATCCCACTTCTATTCAGCCCAGGGGATTACTGTAGCACCTCATGGGCTTTAGTGCAAAACCACAAATGCTTTTATGTGTGAATTAATTGAGGTGGTTTCCACAATATTGATTATGGCAAACAGACTCATAGATTGCAGAGAAAACAAGGTAATTCAGAGACTGGAGCTTATTTGTGGTTGGAGCAGCACGTGTTACGGCTTTGTTTTATAACGGGTGGCAGACCGAAGACAACCCTCTGTTAGATTCCCACTGGTGTCAAGTCAATGTGACTGAACATCTCCTTGTTATGTAAGTTTGATGTCTAACTTCTCTGGTTTCATCAGGGATTTTACTGACTCATCAGGCACTTATAGGATCCTTGTCTGAAGAGGAACCTAAAATGATGTATGACGGGATATGCTCATCCATGGTACATAAGTCATCTTTGCATTTTAGTACAACATGGTGAACCAAAAGTGCCAGATACTTTAGAATGTGTATGCATGTGTGTTTTCACCACCCGTCATAGTATGTGCTATGCTTCATTTGTGGTAAGTAAGTTATGGGAAGTTCAACTGAGCAAATGAAAGTGTGGACAGGAAGAGCGAGGGAGTGAGATTGGAGAGCAAGAAGGAGCGTGGGAGACACTGTGCGGTGGGAGATATATGATTGGAGTGATTAGCCTCAGCCTGCCCTCCCAGGCCCTGACAGATATGCACAGCAGATGGATGACTGTTATCTGAGAGATCACAGAAAGCATGATGACTGCTCTGCCCAGTCACAGAGAGATGCATGATCTCACACGCTTGCACACGCTCTCTCTCTCTCTCTCTCTCTCTCTCTCTCTCTCTCTCTCTCTCTCTCCTCTCTCGCACACATACACAGACACATTTGTGCACACACACACACTTGCACACACATGCATGCATGTGCACACACAGGCTTAACACAAGCTTAACACACTCCTACAGTACATTATGCTGTGCACTCCACAGGCTGTTGTATACAGAGAGAAGCATCCTCTGTCTCCCATTAGTTTGCCCTGACTGATTTATGTTAGAAGACAATGAGTTTACACACAGTGTGAGCGGACAGGAATTACAATGCAGGCACTATTATCTTCCCATAACAAAGAAACACACCTGGGGATGGATGATTGGAGAGAGAGAAAGAAAGAGAGATGTTACCAGGAATAATTTGGTTGATTTTCATTTTGATTGAAGTAGAGGAAAAGAGAGCTGATTGAAATAGAATATGCTTATGTGGACCCACTGCTCAATATTCCTTGTCGCTGGTGTGAACAACATTGGAGAGTGAGAGTGGCTCAGTGCATGCAGTGAGTGCTATTCTCACTTCAACAGCTTGACTTCTCAAAGTGGATCTCCGTAAGGTAGAAGACACATGTAAACATGGGAGGGGATTGTGGCACCAGTAAGATGAAGTGGAGGTCTTAATGCATGTTGAAAAATAACAGTTCCCTTTGGACCCTTATTTTCCCAAAATCCTGCCATCTTGGATCTTTAATGAGCCTTGGGAGCATTAGCATGCTTATCCATTCTGCTCCCACCAAGGTGACAGATTTAACTCCCAAGACAGATGCACTGTACTTTTACTCATCCCTACAAGCATTTTTCACTATCCTTCATTTTTTCAACCCCTTGTTTCTTTCTTCTCTTTAAAAAAAAAAGAATTATTCTTAAACAGCTGTCTATTTTCCCAGCTGCATTTTATAGAGAGGGAGAGTGCCAGTCTTGTCTTCTGTGCAGATGGTGACTGGATAGCTGGCTATGGCTTCGTGAACATGTGGCATACCAGCGGCCATACACATGCAGACAGACAGAGCTTCAGAGGGAAACTGCCGCCTTCCTTCACTGTAAAAACCTGCAATAACCTGGCTTCCAGTTCCAATACTGTACAAGTGCTGACTGGAATGTATGAGCGCCACGTATGCACTGTTCCTGTCAAATAGGTTTTCACAACTTCATTTAAGCATGAAGCTTATGCATGTCACTTACATCACCTTTTCCACTATCTTCTATTATCACTTGACTTTCTAAGTAAAAGCTCCTGTTGGTATGAGGATAGTCCTGAATGATAAAATGTGAATAAAATATTGTCCTTCAGAAAATAAATCAGATCTATTTCCAGACCATCCATCAGTATAATAATAGGTTTTATTTTCTCTCAGGTCTTTGGTTTTGTCCATGTTATTTTGATTGATGTG
The DNA here is from genome assembly GCF_034236695.1 of Oncorhynchus nerka. Taxonomy (NCBI): domain Eukaryota; kingdom Metazoa; phylum Chordata; class Actinopteri; order Salmoniformes; family Salmonidae; genus Oncorhynchus; species Oncorhynchus nerka. The sequence continues at coordinate 72,766,633 of NC_088402.1, read as the reverse complement.
TCTCTGCCTCTTCTCAGGGTCAGAGGTGCTGTTTGAGGCTCTGTGGGCTGTCTGTCTTACAAGGTTTTCAATTCCACAGTAATCACATGGCACATTACCTGAGGGTCAGATAGCGAGGTCCAGAGACACAGACAGACTACAGGCGTCCATGTCCATTGCATGTGTTATGTTTGCAGGTGTACTCTTCCTTTTGAAGGAGATGTCTACAAATGGAGACTATCTAACGCACTTGAGATGTGTAATTGTTGTGCAGTTATGGGTTTTATGGACGAACGCAGCATCTGCTCTTCCACTGTACTGTTTCTTTGACTCATATTGAAAAAGTGTCCTTTCAAATCACAGCAATAAAAATATGATAAAAAAAAATACTCTTCCTGTGCACATACACAGATGTTAACAGAAGGCAAAAATGTCATTCCCACTATTAGGGTGGTGGCGGTGACCACTACATCTACACTATCTTACTCAGTGGGCATGGGGCCGATAACCCATTGAGAGGACCATATCAGTCACATTAGTGGTGCCCTGTAAAGCAGTGGGAGCCGGTCAGTGTGGTGTTGTCCATGGCTGCTCGGAGTACAGAGAACGTAGTACGAAAACCTGAGCTCAGCGCTGACTCATGACTCATTTCCTCAGCTGGAAAGAGAAGGATGCCTCCCACAGAGCAAGACAGAAAATAGCACAAAGACCTCACTGCTCACTCACAACCTGGATGTACTGTAATCTGGACACACCAGTGTAGAGAACGTTTGGCCGAAGCCTAAACTAAAGTAACCCAAAGTTCTCCATCTACTGCTTTCCCAATGAGCCAGGCCAACCAGAACGATGGGTATGAGTGAGAGTGTAAATAAATTCAGCATCCAACTGCAGACCTAGGGAGGGAACGAGGGCAGATGGGAGGGAATATATTCCTGGAATGAAACACAGCCCTGTTCAGTACTGTACTGACGGGGAACCTGGCTGAGAAGTTACTTGGCACACTATTTGGCACAGGATCTGTCAATTTCTAAATCAAGTGTCAACTCTTTCCATGTGAAACACAACGATGTGCAAATCAAATGCAACTCTGAATGTGTAGTGCAGAGATGCCACTATCTGAAACGGTTAAATCCTAGCCTTTCTTATTTTTATACATCCCTGTGCCTTTTCATCTTCTGTGTGCCTGATGTGTCAGTCAGAGCTTTCCACAAAATCAATGGTGGAGAGAAGAGAATGGTGCTTAGTAATTTCAGGCTTTGAGCTGGTTTGAAAGAGTGAATGTCTTATTTAAATTGCCCCCTACTGGTTACTTTGTGACCGTTGTCGTGAGCCCAGGAGTCGGTCCATCAGGAATTTGAGTAATCTTTAGGACTCTCCTGGCTCTCATGTGGAGCTGAACAGCACTGAAGATATCTTTCACGACACAGCATGGGGCCTCAATTTACTGTGACATCGGAATGACTACAGTATTCATGTAACCTACTGTATATGCACAACCAAGGTGTAGAATACAATAGCCTAGTTAAAGTCTATGGGGGCAATATACCATTTGAAAAAATAGACTGACATGGCCTTTTAATTTCTAAATCACTAATGTATTTTGTCCATGTACTGACATTTTAGAATTAAATGTATTTTCATAATTTTGAATTGAAGTTCATTTCAATTCCCTGTTTACTTTAGCCTAATATACATTGGACAGACGTTTCTTTCTCCTACCAACATCAAGTCGGTTTAAAGTGGGACAAGTTGAGCTTTACCCTTGTACTGTAATGATGACAGAAGTAGGAGGGAGGGAGCAGGAGGAGGAGGGTGAGGAGGAGAGGGGGCAGCCCTCCAAACACCTGCAGTCACAGACCTTCACAGCACAGGACCCTCAGGAGGAGAGGACATATGGACCTACATTAAGCTATTTACTTCTTTTCGGGTGGATGAGGGATATGGGAGTAAGACAACGTTTGTTAGAATGATAATTTTATAATCCTTGATCGGAAATCTATGTTATATTTTTCATGTTGTTTGTGAATAAATCGAGAGAGACGTTAGAAACGGTGTCTCTCTATGATATACAGAGGTATAATTTATTGAACGTTTAAGCATTACATACTTTTCCAAACGCATTTTCGTTGTTTTCGTGTGGGACTTTTCATCTAAGGAATGTAGCGATAACATCTTATTATGTGAGTTACGGGTCTCCTACACCAGCGGGTTAAAAAAGGGAAAAAATAAGGTAGGCTACTTTGGCAAGTTTCTCCATAAACTGTTTCTTAACATCACAAGTATTTGTTTGTTTTTTTAGTCAGTGTGTTGAGGGACCAAAGTAATTACCAAGAACGAGGGGTAGCCTACATATGGAGAGAGCGTCTACTCGCTGTCTTTTCATGTGAGTTCACAGGTAACTGCGATGTTATCAGGAGCCAGTGATCGTCATGGTCATGAAATGCATTCCTGCATAATATGCGCAGTCGACTGTTCATATTTTTTCACCCTCAAACATTTACAAGATTAAAACATTTACAAGGAAAAAAAGTGAGAAAGATTATTGTAAAATTATGTTCACAGGACACAATTTAAACCATAAGTCAAACTTTTGGTCAGTGAGAAAATGGACCATGTCAAATATAATGTTAGGTTTATAATGTTAGAATAAGTGCTTTATAAACCACAGCTTAATAATTATGGCTGGGCACAAATTTCAGCACTCAGGGGAAAATATCTAATTTATTTATAGTCTATGAAGTTCTATTCATGAAGTTTTATGAAGTGCTTCAAATAACTTAATTTAATGTACTCCCTTTTGTATTTTTTTAAATTCTAGCAGATGTAGAAATAGTCTGTGGCCTACTTGATACATTTGGTTAGAAAATATAACTGCATTTCAGGGCTCATCTGAAAAGTACACCTTTTGGGGGAGAATTTAATGGACATTATGGACACAGTTTTTAGTATTCATAATTTATACAAGATGCTCTTCAGCAAAGTACAGATACTACATAATGAATGCTGACATAAAAGTAAAACAGTTACCTGCCAACACCCCCAAACTGTCAGAAAGGGTTTTCAGATGTCAAACTGTTTTTTTTGCCAGCTATTTATTTTGAAATATGCATGAGGGGTGAAATTCAGTACTGGTAATGTACAGTATGTCACAGTATGGCTGTCTAGCTGTCTCCCATGCACTCACTCAGACTCTTACAGGCATTCACACATTGATAAAGAGCTCTCTCTTTCTCCTTTCTTCTCTCTCTCTTTCTCTCTTTCTCTCTCTCTCTTTGACATACACACACACACACACACACACACACACACACACACACACACACACACACACACACACACACACACACACACACACACACACACACACACACACACACACACACACACACACACACACACACTAATGATGTGATGTTCTCTTTCAGATCTTTTTCTGCCTTAGTTATGGCCAAGACAGCAACTCGGACCGTACTCCTCCTGTTGAGTGTATGTGTTTGCATCTCAGGCCTCCAACAGTCTGCTCCAAGGGTACGGCTGTCCTTCAAAGGTGAGCTACCTGACCAGAACACGCTCACAGACACACAGACACACAGACACACAGACACACACAGACAGACAGACAGACAGACAGACAGACAGACAGACAGACAGACAGACAGACACACAGACACACAGACACACAGACACACAGACACACAGACACTGCTCATCTGTCAGCTGGGATGGCTTCCAGGCCAGGTTGGTTCAGTTATTTCTTATTTGGCCTGAGGATTTCAGAAAGTCTTGTGGGTTACTGATTATTAAAGATTATAAACATTTCCTTCATAATCTAAGAATTGGTTATTCGATCTGCTAGACTAGCGGGTGAACACTGCTCGGTGAATAGAAGTTTAGGCATTGTGTTCTAAAGTTATTTCTGTAAGTGTAACCTGGATGAAGGCTTCCATCAAATAATGATGAAAGGTTACAGTGATTACCACATGCTGTCGTCACTCCTCGGTACACACACACACACACACACACACACACACACACACACACACACACACACACACACACACACACACACACACACACACACACACACACACACACACACACACACACACACACACACACACACACACACACACACACACACACACACACACACACACACACACACACACACACTAGCTATCTACCTTTTCATTGCACCACAAGGGGTGACTCACCTGAAAGAACTGTAAATCATAATTATCTGCATGATTCAGGTGTATAGAATTTCTGTTCAGGTATACCACAACATCATGACGGACGTGTTGGGAGCAAGTTGAGTCCCTTACAATCAGAATTATATGTCTGGCCTGAGAATTTGGACTGTCATGATCTCTATTAGTCAGCATGCGATTTGGTGTAGAAGCTTATTATGCCATGAGAAATGAGAATTTGAGTAGTATCTTTAGAATAAAATGATTTAATGTTGACGTATGTGGCTCTAATATAGGTATGAGAAGATCATGTACATTGTGAACATATTGCTGTAAAGCATAAAGGGTCCCAGTTTAATACGAAGTACAACTTATAAAGGCTTTATATGGCATACATAAAGGCTTCATAAGCACTACATAATTGTTTCACAAATCATCTATAAGTGCATGTCATAATCTATAAATGGTGTATAAACATACATAGTGTGTTATGTTACATTTGACAATTCACCCTGAAGTGGGAATGGCTATGTCATCCTTTATACACCATTTAGAGTATGACATATGCTTATAGATGATCTGTGAAAAATGTATGTAGTGCTTATGACGCGTTTATGTATGCTGTATAAAGCCTTTATAAGTGGGACCCTATAAAGATGTTAAAGAAGTCTGTGGTCTTTCAATTGATCCTGCTGATGAAAACTACAGCACTGAGAGTATAAACTGTTTGCTAAATGAGATTAGTGTTGAGGGTCAGATTAGCAAAACATTGTGTTTGTTTTCAGGCTATGGAATTAGCACCCTTAGTTCAAGTATGTATTAGTTTACTTGGTTGCAATGTGGTAGGGAATGTCACAAAAGTTGAGCCCACACACCAATGTTTGCATAATGTTTGCTAAAAGTAAGGGTAAGCCTGGTAATATAACCAAATGGAATTATATTCAATTGCTTTGATACTGTATTGATTTGGATTGCTGTGGATGATATTAGATTTATTATCTGCTTGCTGCAACTGTCCCACAATGACTGCAACCAATCTCTGTTAACACTGTAAAGAGCTCACTGATATTGGTAGTCATTCAAATCCACCACTAGAACACAATAATCTTCTCCTCATTTCCAAGAATAGGCAGAACAGTGGGATGTGATCCCCTGTCCTGTGTTCCTGCCATTCCAAAGATTGATTGTTCATTGTTTGCGATAAGGTTGTGCATTGTTCCATAAGGCATTTTTTTTGTCGGGGAGGGGGGGGGGGGGGCATCTGACTGATTCTGAGAAAGACTGGGACTGTGTGACTGGGACACGGGGACTGGATTTGTTATTTTATTTAACTAGGCAAGTCAGTTAAGAACAAATTCTTATTTTCAATGACGGCCTAGGAACAGTGGGTTAACTGCCTGTTCAGGGGCAGAACGACAGATTTGTACCTTGTCAGCTCGGGGTTTGAACTTGCAACCTTCCGGTTACTAGTCCAACTCTCTAACCACTAGGCTACCCTGCCGCCCCATGATGACTGGGACTGGTGACTGGGACTGGGTGGCTGGGACTGGGACTGGGACTGGGTAAGTGGGACAGAAGGACAGGACCACTGGAGACAGATCAAGATTGTTAATTATACTGAACAAAAATATAAACGCAACATGTAAAGTTGGTCCCATGTTTCATGAGCTGAGATAAAAGGTCCCAGAAATGTTCCATATGCATGAAAAGTTTATTTCTCTCAAATTCTTTGCACAAATTTGTTTACATCCCTGTTAGTGAGCATTTCTCCTTTGCCAAGATAATCACAGGTGTGGCATATCAAGAAGCTGATAAAACAGCATGATCATTACACAGGTGCACCTTGTGCTGGGGACAATAAAAGACCACTCTAAAATGTGCAATTTTGTCACACAACACAATGCCACTGATGTCTCAAGTATTTAGGGAGCGTGCTGACTCCAGGAATGTCCACCAGAGCTGTTGCCGAAGAATTTAATGTTCATTTCTCTACCATAAGCCACCTCCAACGTCGTTTTAGAGAACTTGGGAGTGTGTCCAACCAGCCTCACAACCTCAGACCACTTGCAACCACACCAATCCAGGACCTCCACATCGAGATTATTCACCTGCGGGATTGTCTGAGACCAGCCACCTGGACAGCTGATGAAATTGAGGAGTATTTCTGTCTGTAATAAAGCTCTTTTATGGGGAAAAACTCATTCTGATTAGCTGGGCCTGGCTCCCAAGTGGATGGGACTATGCTCTTCATGTTTCCTGGTTGATGGGAACTGTGTCAGAGGAAGGGACTAAATAAAGGTTATTCCAGTGACCTAGAGTATGGATATGGGTTTTTAAGTTGTCTTCTGCATTATGGAGACAATGATTTAAAGCCTCACTTTTCCTTACTTACACTGAGTGTACCAAACATTAAGAACACTTTTCTAATATTGAGTTGCACCCCTCCTTTTGCCCTCAGAACAACCTAAATTTGTCAGGGCATGGACTCTACAAGGTGTTGAAAGCGTTCCACAGGGATGCTGGTCCATGTTGACGACAAAGCTTCCTACAGTTGTATCAAGTTGGCTAAATGTCCTTTGGTTGGTGGACCATTCTTGATACACACGGGAAACTGTTGAGCCTGAAAAACCCAGCAGCGTTGCAGTTCTTGACACACTCAAACTGGTGCGCCTGGCACCAACTACCATACACTGTTCAAAGGCATTTAAATATTTTGTCTTACCTATTCACTCTCTGAATGGTACCCATACACAGTCCATGTCTCAGTTGTCTCAAGGCTTAAAATGGTTTCTTTAACCTGTCTCCTCCCCTTCATCTACTCTTGAAGTGGATTTAAAAGGTGGCTTCAATAAGGGATCATATCTTTCACCTAGATTCACTTGGTCAGTCTATGTCATGGAAAGAGCAGGTGTTCTTAATGTTTTGTATACTCACTGTACATTACACTAAAATGGTGTGATCTGGACATTTTTCTTATGTCTTTCATGTCTGGAAGTGGTTTACCTGAATCAAATGCGGTATGATGACACATTATGTGTTTGTTTATCAGATAGTGCCAACTGACGTTGTTTATGACGGAGAGGATGAGAGCAGCCATGTAGGGGCCCAGGGGTGTGGCGTTTCTAGTTTTAGCCTAGGCTGTCAGTCCACTTTTCCCCAGTGGATGAAGTGGACGGAGGTTTGCCAGAGATGCTTGTTATCCTGTGCAGATCCGATTGCGCAGCAGCTTATTTTAGCAGCACATTGACTGCATCCTGTTAACAGTATTCAGACAAACAGTCACCTCAAAGGAAGACGGCAGAGCACTTTGATGTAAACACAGATGTCCTTACTCCGGCCAGGCTAAAACAGTATATGTGTACTTCATGCTGATGTTTGTTCACAAACCTATGCCAAATGCCACTTATCATCTGTCCCACATGGGATATCTGTGTTTTGTACCCTACTTAGTAATTACATCATAGCACTTAAAAGTTTGAAAGCTATTTTACATTGGTCAGTTTTATTTCACCTTTATTTATCCAGATACCACCCGTTAAGGTCAAGATACTTATTTTACAAGGGAGACCTGGCCAAGCGGGCAGCTCCAGTAGAAGCAGTCATTATGAGGACCTGATACGGGGAGAGGTGAATGAAGAAGGGACCTGATTTAAAGCATTTACTTAGAGTTCATCTGACTGTGTCCTCAGAGACCTGCAATAACAACCACAAAGTGGCACGGTACATTCAGTCAATGCCACAAACTCAATCAGAAGCTTGAAACACATAAAATATTTAATTCTTAAAAGCTTCTGGAATACGTCCTGAGATGAGCTAAATTGAGCCATTCACACATTTTCTGTTACTTTGACGATGGTGTTAGTCTATGTTCAGTAAGTGCTGCTGAGAGTGAAAAATGAAGCACTTGTAGTCATTATCAGGGAAATGTCATGTGACAGATTCAAAGAAATAAGCAGAAAGAAGTTATGGCTCCCCCTGCTGGATATTACAATTGTACCATTCTCTTGCTACAGAACTTATTTTACATGTGATTTACACTAAGTTTGTGTCTCTGTGTGCGTGTGTCTATGCATGTGTGCGTCTATGCGTGTGTGTGGGCTGGTGGGTCTCTCTCCTCCCCAGAGTTGTTGGACACCAGAGCAGCACGGCCCTTCTCCTTCTCCTTCAACACCAGTGACTACCGCATCCTGCTGATGGATCAGGACCAGGGCCGTCTCTACCTGGGCAGCCGGGAGTACCTGGTGGCCCTGGACATGCACAACGTCAACAAGGAGCCACTCATTGTAAGAAGAACACACATAAACACAACTCTCCTTTATGAAAGTTTAATGTGGTGGTAAATGTGGTAGTTTAATGTGGTAGTAAAATGTGGTAGTTTAATGTGGTAGTAAAATGCGGTAGTTTAATGTGGAAGTAAAATGTGGTAATTTAATGTGGTAGTAAAATGTGGTAGTTTATGTGTAGTTTAATGTGGTAATTTAATGTGGTACTAAAATGTGGTAGTTTAATGTGGTAGTAAAATCTGGTAGTTTAATGTGGTAGAAACATGTGTAGTTTAATGTGGTAGTAAAATGTGGTAGTAAAATATGGTAGTTTCATGTGGAAGTTAAATGTGGTAGTAAAATGTGGTTGTAAAATATGGTAGTTTCATGTGGAAGTTAAATGTGGTAGTTTCATGTGGTAGTTTAATGTGGTAGTAAAATGTGGTAGTTTAATGTGGTAGTACAATGTGGTAGTTTAATGTGGTAGTACAATGTGGTAGTAAAATGTGGTAGTTGAATGTGGTAATTTAATGTGGTAGTAAAGAGACCTCAAGTAAAATGCTATTTTACTGTGTGTGGTATCATTTTTAGCTTTGTGGTCTTTCCCTGACAGATCCATTGGCCAGCCTCTGACAAGAGAAAAGGGGAGTGTCGGATGACAGGAAAAGGAGGACAGGTGAGAATAACTTGTCTTTGTGAAAGACCCCTGGCCTCTCTCCTTACAGGATGAACTAATGATGTCCCACTTTCATGGGTCTATTTCACAGTTTTGAAAGAGATAGCCTTGTTTTTTTTCATTCAACAACAATTGATAACATTCCCATATCTGTGTACACACACCAGGGTGAGTGTGCAAATTTTGTGCGTATGATAGAGCCATGGAACCGTACCCACCTGTACACCTGTGGGACCGGAGCCTACCAACCCATCTGCACCTTCATCAACAGAGGCTGGAAGGCAGAGGTGAAAGGTTCAATATGCCCAAAATCATTCTAAATGACATTCAACTGCAGCATATCTGCAAGCTCCGGTTTACTAAACACTCTAGTACTCAAAACTAGGCCACAGATCTGAGCTCTATTTGTCTATATGCTTTTGTCATTTTATTACATTTGATCCTCATCTGGCTTTTCTGGTCCCTCTCTTTCCAGGATTATGTGTTCAGACTGGTTCCTGGATTTCTAGAATCAGGGAAGGGCAAATGTTCCTACGATCCTTTCCAGGAGAACATTGCTGCTCTTATCAGTACGTTTCACCTCACTTATGAATAAACTTAATAGACTTCCCAAAACCGAAAACAACAGGTCCTCTCACTTTCACTTTTTCCTAACCTCTCCTCTCCACCTCTCCCCTCCTCTCTCTCCTTCTCCTCTGCAGATGGGAATCTGTATGCAGGTGTTCATGTAGACTTCATGGGGACAGACCCAGCCCTCTTCAGGACCATGGGGGGCAGAACAGCAGTCAGGACAGAGCAGTATGACTCCAGGTGGCTCAATGGTGAGTTACTACACCTGAAAAAGAGCACCACTTTGTAAGGATGGACTCCGAAAGAGGTGTTGTTTTATGGTCCTTCTAGCCGGATACATATATAAGAATAATTGGCAAACTGCTGGTAATGAACTCTGAGAACAACTGCACGTTTCTCTTTATTTCATCACTCACACCTCTCTCTCTCTCTCTCTCTCTCTCTCTCTCTCTTTTCTCCCACCCCTCTCTCTCTCTCTCTCTCTCTCTCTCTCTCAGAGCCTGTGTTTATTCAGATTCAACAGATACCTGACAGTGCAGAGAGGAATGATGACAAACTCTACTTCTTCTTCCGGGAGAAGAGTTTGGATGCAGGGGGAGGGTCCAGCCCCAGTGTCCTGGCCAGAGTGGGACGAGTGTGTCTGGTGAGAGTTCAAATGTTCATACTCTCCTCCAGACAGTAACATATTCTGAATGGCAGTCATAGTGGATCATTTATGGCTCAATGCTTAGAGGTAAAAAATATGTATAATACCGTGATACACTTCCCTTAACTCTTTACCTTACCTTTATGTTACTTCCTTTCCTTCTCTTCCCTCATCCCAGGATGACGAAGGGGGTCAGAAGTCCCTGGTCAACAGATGGACCAGCTTCCTGAAAGCCCGCCTCATCTGCTCTGTGATCGGAGACGATGGGGTGGAGACCTCATTTGATGAACTGAGTGAGACAGACCTCAATGAAAGATTTACTAGATCATTAGTTATAATTAGTCTATGGGTCTGAGTCTCTCATCTGCAGGAAGGTAATTTTCTGTCTTCCAGGGGATGTTTTCATCCAGCCCACGCAAGATGAACGCAACCCTGTGATCTATGCCCTGTTCACTACTGCTGGGTAAGGTCACCATTATATCCTTCTTACATCACCTTTTATACTTCCCCTTTCTCCATTCCCCTTCTGTCTATACCCTTCCTGCTGTCACTGCTTCGTGGTTTTGTACTTTCATATAGCAGCTGTAGGTTTACCTCTCTCCCCTTTCTCCATCCCCCTTCTGTCTATATCCTTCCTGCTGTCACTGCTTCGTGGTTTTGTACTTTCATATAGCAGCTGTAGGTTTACCTCTCTCCCCTTTCTCCATCCCCCTTCTGTCTATACCCTTCCTGCTGTCACTGCTTCGTGGTTTTGTACTTTCATATAGCAGCTGTAGGTTTACCTCTCTCCCCTTTCTCCATTCCCCTTCTGTCTATACCCTTCCTGCTGTCACTGCTTCGTGGTTTTGTACTTTCATATAGCAGCTGTAGGTTTAACTCTCTCCCATTTCTCCATCCCCCTTCTGTCTATATCCTTCCTGCTGTCACTGCTTCGTGGTTTTGTACTTTCATATAGCAGCTGTAGGTTTACCTCTCTCCCCTTTCTCCATCCCCCTTCTGTCTATACCCTTCCTGCTGTCACTGCTTCGTGGTTTTGTACTTTCATATAGCAGTTGTAGGTTTACCTCTCTCCCCTTTCTCCATCCCCCTTTCTGTCTATACCCTTCCTGCTGTCACTGCTTCGTGGTTTTGTACTTTCATATAGCAGTTGTAGGTTTACCTCTCTCCCCTTTCTCCATCCCCCTTCTGTCTATATCCTTCCTGTTGTCACTGCTTCGTGGTTTTGTACTTTCATATAGCAGTTGTAGGTTTACCTCTCTCCCCTTTCTCCATCCCCCTTCTGTCTATACCCTTCCTGCTGTCACTGCTTCGTGGTTTTGTACTTTCATATAGCAGCTGTAGGTTTACCTCTCTCCTCTTTCCTCCACTTCCCTGGTTGATGCTTACTGGATTCCTCATTCTCTCTTTCTCCCTTCTTTCTCTCCCAGCTCTGTGTTCAAGGGTTCAGCAGTCTGTGTGTACTCCATGGCTGACATCCGCAACGTCTTCAATGGACCCTTCTCCCACAAACATGGTCATAACTACCAGTGGACCGTTTACACGGGCAAGATTCCCTACCCTCGCCCTGGCACAGTAGGTTTAGACCTGTTACTCACTGCAACCAATCAATACATTACACACAAATTCAAGTGATTCTCACCTCTGTCGATTCATACAATGTATTGCTTTCTCTCTCTCTCTCTCTCTCTCTCTCTCTCTCTCTCTCTCTCTCTCTCTCTTCTTCAGTACACTTCTCCTTCCTCCCCCTCTCTACTCTGTACGCCTCCAGCCATGGCTGACCTTCTTCTGTCAACCCCTTCTCCCTCTCTTTCTCTTTTTGTTACTCAAAAATATACAACCCCTCTCTTACTCCCCCTAGTGTCCAGGAGGAACATTTACTCCAGGTATTCGTACCTCTAAGGACTTCTCAGACGAGGCAGTGAACTTTATGCGAGCCCATCCCCTCATGTACCACCCTGTGTACCCTATCCACCGTCGCCCCCTGGTGGTGAGGACTGGTGTGGACTACCGCTTCACAGCCCTGGTGGTGGACCAGGTGGACGCCGTAGACGGCCGATACGAGGTGCTCTTCCTGGGCACAGGTGAGAGGCTCTCCGTCCCAGGGCAATTGGCTGACTGAAGGACTTCATTGCTTGTTCGAATTTCACATTTTGTATTTTGTCCAAATTCTTGTTCCAGATCGTGGCACTGTCCAAAAGGTCATAGTTTTACCTAAGGACCCGAGCACCATGGAGGAGCTCACCCTGGAGGAAGTGGAGGTTTTCAGGGTATGCCTATAATGATTATCCAAATATTGTTTAAGTTATAGCAAAAGTCTCCAACCACTGTCCTTGGACATTCATTCAATGGTTGTGCTCTGTAGATCCTGATGTGAGACATTACATTTAATTACAGACACATGCTGCTGTCAAAACAATGAAGATATCATCTAAAAGGGTAATCTGAACTCTTGATTTCCTTTTATTTGTACCGTTTTGTCGGGGTTAGATCAGCTTTACTATTGCAGATAGATTGTGGCTTCTATCAACGTAAATGTCTGCCTCATTTCCAATCCCCCAAACTCTCTCTTTGTTAATAAACAGGAAATACTAGAGAGATATTGTTGATACTGACCTCTTGTTTTCATTGTCATTATAGCAACAGCTGTATGTGTCATCAGAGGCGGGGCTAACTCAGGTGTCTCTCCACCGCTGTGGGGTGTACGGGAGGGCCTGCTCCGACTGCTGTCTGGCACGGGACCCTTACTGCGCCTGGGATGGGGAGAGCTGCTCTGCTTTCACCCCCGCCACCAAGAGGTCAGGACCACAACACACACCACAACACGTCATCTAGCATCAGTGGAAGGGGTGTCATGATACATTATAAGTCTTCTTTACTGTGTCTGTACTTGAACCCTGCTCTCTCTCTCTGTTACCCAGGAGGAGCCGAAGGCAGGATGTGAAACATGGGGATCCACTGCGACAGTGCAGAGGCTTCAATGCCAAAGGTTTGTCAAGACACTTTCATCTTCAGAATTCAGAGTGACACACATTCAAATCATGTAATAATTTTAAAAATGTGCAAGGAACTGGCATTTAAAATAATCTCCCTCCTCCCTCCTCTGAACAACTTCCCCTCCTTCAGTGGAAAAGCGTCTGAGAGAGACAGTCCAATTTGGTGTGGAGGGGAGCAGTACATTTCTGGAGTGTCAGTCTCGTTCTCCTCAGGCCACAGTCAAGTGGCTCTATCAAAGGGGAGGAAGAAGGAAAGTGGTAAGGAAGAACATACAGGTTTCTATTTCTTCTCTTTGAAAAGCAACCAGTATTATTCAAATACCAAATTCAGATCACATTTACACTGAGTATACTAAACATTAGGAACACCTTCGTAATATTGAGATGCACCACCGCCACCCCATTTCAACAGTTATGTTAAGTTGGCTGGATGTCTTTTGGTTGGTTGGTGGTCCATTCTTGAAACCCACAGGAAACTGTAGAGTGTGAAAAACCCAGCAGTGTTGCAGTTGCAGACAATTGTGACATGGATTGTGTATGTGTGCCATTCAGAGGATGAATGGGTAAGACAAAATATTTAAGTGCCTTGAAATGGGGTATGCTAGTAGGTGCCAGGCGCAACAGTTTGAGTGTGTCAAGAACTGCAACGCTGCCAGGTTTTTCACGCTCAACAGGACTCTACAAAGTGTCAAAAACTTTCCACAGGGATGCTGGCCCATGTCCACAGTTGTGTCAAGTTGACTGGATGTCCTTTGGGTGGTGGACCATTCCTGATACACACGGGAAACTGTTGAGCCTGAAAAATCCAGCAGTGTTGCAATTCTTGACACAAACTTGTGTGCCTGGCACCTACCGCACCCCATTTAAAGGGACTTAAATATTTTGTCTTACCCATTCACCCTCTGAATGGCACCCATACACAATCCATGTCTCAATGCTTAAAAATCCTTTAACCTGTCTCCTCCCCTTCATCTAAACTGTGGATTTAACAGATTTAAGTGACATCGATAAGGGATCATAGCTTTTCTCTGGATTCCTCTGGACAGTCTGTCATGGAAAGAGCAGGTGTTCTTAATGTTTGTACACTCAGTGTATATTGTAAGCTATTTTTTTTGGGGGAAATTATATTATTTTGTACTAATATAATTGCTCACAGAGAGAGATTTTTTTTCTCTCAAAAAGATATGGGTCAAAACTTTTGCCACCCCTGTTTTCAATATCTTTCAATACCTCACCTCTTGAGGATAACTGCACTGAGATGTTTTTCAAAATGTTATGAGACTGGAGGGATCAAAGATGGATCTTAGATATTAGACCATTCGTTCATACAGAATCTTTCTAGATCCTTGATATCCGTTGTCTGCTCCTATGGACTGTGTGTTTTAAGAATGGTTCACCAGCCAAAGGACATCCTGCCAACTTGACACAACTGTGGGCAGTGGTGGAAAAAGTACCCAATGGTCATACTTCACTAAAAGTAAAGATGCCTTCATAGAAAATGACTCAAGTAAAATTGAAAGTCGCCCAGTAAAATACTACTTGAGCAAAAGTATCAAAAGTATTTGGTTTTAAGTATCAAAAGTAAATGTAATTGCTAAAATATACTTAAGTTTCAAAAGTAAAAGTATAAATCGTTTAAAATTCCCTATATTAAGCAAACCAGACTGCACCATTTGATTGTTTTTAATTTAATTTACAGAGAGCCATGGGCACACTCAGACATCCTTTACCAACGATGCATGTGTTTAGTGAGTCCGCCAGATCAGAGGCAGTAAGGATGACATGGGATGTTCTCTTGATAAGTGTGTGAATTGGACCATTTTCCTGTCCTGCTAAGCATTCAAAATGTAACGATTAAAAGTTGTAAAAAATATAAATAGTAATGTAAAGTACTGTACAGATACCCCAATAAACTACTTAAGTAGTACTTTCAAGTATTTTTAGTTAAGTACACAACTGACTGTGGGAAGCATTGGAGTCAACATGGACCAGCATCCCTGTGGAACGCTTTCGACACCTTGTAGAGATCATGCCCCGATTAATTGAGTTTGTTCTGAAGGCAAAAGGGAGGTGCAACTCAATATCATAACACTCTCTCCCCCTCACTACCATAACACTCTCTCCCCCTCACTACCATAACACTCTCTCTACCTCACTACCATAACACTCTCTCTCCTCCTCACTACCACTCTCTCCCCCTCACTACCATAACACTATTTCTCCCCCCTCACTACCATAACACTCCCTCTCCCTCACTCTCTCCCTCACTATCATAACACACTCTCTCTCTCTCACTACCATAACACTCTCTCTACCTCACTCTCTCCCATAACACTATTTCTCCCCCTCACTACCATAACACTCCCTCTCCCTCACTCTATAACTCTCCCCCCTCACTACTCACTACTACCATAACACTCTCTCTCCCTCATGACCATAACACTCTCTCCCCCTCATGACCATAACACTCTCTCTCCCCCTCACTACTAACACTACACATACCACCATAACACTCTCTCTCCTCACTCCACTACTCACTACTATAACACTCTCTCCCCCTCATGACCATAACACTCTCTCCCCCTCACCACCATAACACTCTCTCCCTCACTACAACACTCTCCCTGCCACTCACTACCATAACACTCTCTCCCCCTCACTACCATAACACTCTCTCCCCCTCATTACCATAACACTATGACCATAACACTCTCTCCCCCTCACTACTATAACACTCTCTCCCCCTCACTACCATAACACTCTCTCTCCCCCTCATGACCATAACACTCTCTCTCCCCTCACTACCATAACACTCTCTCCCGCTCCCCCACTCTCTCCCACTCACCATAACACTCTCCTCACTACCATAACACTCTCTCCCCTCACTACCATAAAACTCTTTCCCGCTCACTACCATAACACTCTCTCCCCCTCACCACCATAACACTCTCTCTCCCCCTCACTACCATAACACTCTCTCCCCGCTCACTAACATAACACTCTCTCCCACTCACTACCATAACACTCTCTCCCCTCCCACTCCTCTCCCCTCACCATAACATACCATAACACTCTCTCCCCTCACTACCATAACACTCTCTCCCCTCACCATAACACTCTCTCCCCTCACTACCATAACACTACTACCATAACACTCTCCCTCACTACCACTCTCTCCCCTCACTACCATAACACTCTCTCCCTCACTACATAACACTCTCTCCCGACTACCATAACACTCTCTCCCCCTCACCATAACCTCTCTCCCCCCTCACTAATAACACTCTCTCCGCTCACTACCATAACACTCTCTCCCTCACTACCATAACACTACTACCATAACACTCTCCCCCGCTCACTACCATAACACTCTCTCCCCCTCACTACCATAACACTCTCTCCCTCACTACCATAACACTCTCTCCCACTCACTACCATAACACTCTCTCACTACCATAACACTCTCTCCCTCACTACCATAACACTCTCTCTCTCCCCCATAACACTCTCTCCCCTCACCATAACACTCCCTCTCACTACCATAACACTCTCATCACTACCATAACACTCTCTCCCCCTCACTACCATAACCATAACACTCTCTCCCCTCCCATAACACTCTCTCCCCCTCACCACCATAACACTCTCTCTCCTCACTACCATCACTCTCTCCCCCTCATACCATAACACTCTCTCTCCCCCTCACTACCATAACACTCTCTCCCCCTCACTACCATAACACTCTCTCCCCACTACCATAACACTCTCTCTACCATAACAAACACTCTCTCCCCTCACCACCATAACACTCTCTCCCTCATTACCATAACACTCTCTCTCCCCTCACTACCATAACACTCTCTCCCCCTCACTACCATAACACTCTCTCCCGCTCCATAACACTCTCCCCTCACTACCATAACACTCATCTCCCATAACACTCTCTCTCCCCCTCACTACCATAACACCATAACACTCTCTCCCCTCACTAACACTCTCTCCCCCCTCACTACATAACACTCTCTCCCCCTCACTACCATAACACTCTCTCCCCCTCACTACTATACCATAACTCTCTCTCCCTCACTACCATAACACTCTCTCCCCTCACTACCATAACACTCTCTCCCCCCTCACTACCATAACACTCTCTCCCCCTCACCATAACACTCTCTCCCCCTCACTACCATAACACTCTCTCCCTCACTACCATAACACTCTCTCCCACTCACTACCATAACATTCTCTCCCCCTCACTACCACAAAACTCTCTCTACCTCACTACCTTAACACTCTCCCTGCCACTCACTACTATAACACTCTCTCCCCCTCATGACCATAACACTCTCTCTCCCTCATTACCATAACACTCTCTCTCTCCCTCATGACCATAACACTCTCTCTCCCTCACTACCATAACACTCTCTCTCCTCACTACCATAACACTCTCTCCCACTACCATAACACTCTCTCCCCCTCACTACCATAACATTCTCTCCCCCTCACTACCATAACACTCTCTCTCACCCATCACTACCATAACACTCTCCCTGCCACACTCACTACTAACACTAACATAACTCTCTCCCCCTCATGATAAAACCACTAACACTCTCTCCCACTACATAACACTCTCTCTCCTCACTACATAACATTCTCTCCCCTCACTACCATAACATTCTCTCCCCTCACTACCTCTCTCTACCTCACTACCTTAACACTCTCCCTGCCACTACTATAACACTCTCTCCCCTCACCATAACACTCTCTCTCCCCCACTACAACTACCATAACACTCTCTCCCTCCTACCATAACACTCACTACCATAACACTACCATAACATCTCTCCCCTCACTACCATAACACTCCCTCTCCCTCACTACCATAACACTCTCCCTGCCACACTACTCACTCTCTCCCCTCACCACCATAACTACTAACATCTCTCCCTCATTACCATAACACTCTCTCTCTCACTACAACACTGACCATAACACTCTCTCTCCCCCTCACTACCATAACACTCTCTCCCCCTCACTACCATAACACTCTCTCCCCTCACTACCATAACACTCCCTCTCCTCACTACCTCTCTCCCCCCTCACTAACATAACACTCTCTCCCCCCTCACTACCATAACACTCTCTCTCCCCTCACTACCATAACACTCTCTCCCCCCCCCTCACTACCATAACACTCTCTCTCCCTCACTACCATAACACTCTCTCCCCTCACACTAACACTCTCTCCCCTCACTACCATAACACTCTCTCCCCCTCACTACCATAACACTCTCTCCCCCTCACTACCATAAAATAACACTCTCTCTCCCTCACTACCATAACACTCTCTCCCTACCATCACTACCATAAACACTCTCTCTCCTCACTACCATAACACTCTCTCCCACTCACTACCATAACATTCTCTCCCCCATCACTACCACTACCAAACTCTCTCTCCCTCACTACCATAACACTCTCTCTCCCTCACTACCATAACACTCTCTCACTACCCCATCACTACCACAAAACTAACTACTAACTTACCCCCTCACTACCATAACACTCACTCTCCCCACTCCATAACTACTATAACACTCTCTCCTCCTCACTACCATAACACTCTCTCTCCCCCTCACTACCATAACACTCTCTCTCCCCCCTACCCCTCAGCTCAACCGGGACAGAGAGTATCTGAAGACACCCCAGGGAATCCTTCTGAAGTCTCTCAGCCAATCAGACGCTGGTCTGTACCATTGCCTGTCCACGGAGAACAACTTCAAACACACGGTGGCCCGTGTGGCGCTGCGCATCCTGGACCGAGACATCGTGGTGGCCCTCACCTCCCCTGACGATGACCCCATGACCTCCAACAGCCCTCCCAATGGGCGGGGGGGACAACATGACGCTCAGCAGCCGAAGCACCCCCCAACCCTCCCTCTCACAGACACCACATCCCAGCCAGAAATCAAGTTGATCCACCAGTACTGTCAGTCTTACTGGGAGCAGCTAGGGCTCAAGCAGCAGAAGCCCAAACGCACCTCCAGGAGACACACAGAGAGCCAGGAAACCCAAGGCAGATAGAGGACTGGACTTCTCCAACACTAGCCAGCCAGAAGACTCCACATGATAGACTAGAGATCCATGTTTGACACCAAACATGAGCTTTGTCTCCCTTTGTATGGTGGTGGTGACACCCTCACACACCCCAGTATCTCAGTATAGAAATGTAATATATTGATATGTGTATATATCATATGATAATAATAGATCCGTGGTTTATTCATGTATAATAATTAAAAAGCGTTTGTCTTTGCATTCTTTATTCAGTTTGGAAATGTGTACATCTTATTGTTCAACATTGAGAGATAGTAATTGTATGGTATGATGTATGTATTTGTCTACTAAAACCATTTGTGATGGTGTAATTGTGGTGACTCTTGCGCTCTCTAACGCCTTTGTGACCTATGTTTGTTTATATTTGCACAAAACACACAATATCTACATGTAGAAGATTAGGACGGGAAATCATATGTGTGCATAATATTAGTTTTAATACTACATTCCAGTAATATCAGATATTTGAATGGGAACAGGTAGAAAGAAGACTGTGTGTAGAAGACCTCACCATCTTTTATAATGATATTGAGCAACATACTGTAATGTAATGTACATACTCAGCATGAGTCCTACACTGGAAACGTTCAAACGACAGATATAAAAAGATATGTTATCCCATCTAACCTTCTCTGTCCTACGTTCTGTTGATTTATTTAACCTTTGGGCCTTTCACACAATCCTTATCTGTAGCATTCTTCAGGTGTACATTTTCCATTGTTCCAGCATTCACGGTAAGATAAAAATCTGCGGTAGAGCATGGATCTTCAGCGCTGCAGACTTAATCTAGGCCTAAATCTAACTGGATCAACCTAACTTTGAAGTCCATGGTTACAGAGTGGAAAATTATACAGTACGGAATGCACTTATCAGTCGTCCCATTCATCATCATCTTCATCATCATACCCTCCTTCTTCATCACCTTCATCTGAAACAGAAGAGAGGAATGAATATCTGTTATGCAGAGATTAATTTTAAGATTCAAGAGGACAAGCCACAATGCATTTGTTTTAATTTACACATTTGTAGAATGAATGAATGAAAGATTAGGATGAGAAGGTGCTCACCAGAGGAGTGAATGACTTTACTCCTCTTCTGCATGACCATCATCAGAGCTCCTACGATACCCTCTGAGTCTTCCTGGGCAGGCGGAGGTGGCTCAGGACTGTCTGTGACCTGGGACACACAAAAGGTCAAAGGTCAATGATAATGTAAACTGAAATATGTAGACTTAAATCTCACTGACAAAGACAATTTTGTATTTGAACAAGTTGGGTTTACGTTTTTGAGCTTCCTTCCCAGGCGGATCTGATCCAGCAGAGCTCCTCTTCCACCTCCACCTTCATCTCCACCTCCACCTCCACCTGAAGATGCAGGAGCAGGTGGTGGGGGACCTTTACAGGCGGGAGGAGGAAAGTCTCCAGAGCTCTGGGCTGGGGGAGGCGGGGGAGGAGGAGGTGCTGGGCCTCCTCGACTGGGGGTGGATGGAGCAGGAGGAGGATGTGCAGGCATGGAGAGATGGTGACCAGGGGGAGGGGGAGGTGGAAGAGAACTATGGGACACAGAGGGTGGAGGTGGTGGGAGTCCACCTCGGCCGCCTAACGGGGGTGGAGGTGGCAAGGCTCCACGTGAAGGAGGGGGCTGGGAGGGGGGCGGGCCACGCCCTGGCTGTCCTGGGACAGGGGGCAGGGGGCCAGAGCGACCTCCCCGTGGAGGAGGAGGGGCAGGAGGGGAGGAACAGCTCCCTGGTACTGGGGGAGAGGACCCTGCCTACCAGGCGGAGGGTGAGGAGGCCCAGGACCTATATGAAATGGGATGACAAAACAGCAACATTTTGGATTACAAAAATAGTTTGATTTACATTTAGTAATAAAATTATATAACAGAGTACACCAGAACAGTAGCCTACAGTGAAGTACAATTCAATACATCCACTGAAGTGATGATGAACTTCAGACCAGTAGACAGACACTCAGAATGACACTCACCAGTGTTCATGGCCTTTTTGACTGCCTCCATGCCGCCTGAGTTCTCAATGACTTGTTGGATGAGTTGGGAGGTCTCCTCATCCTTCAACTCAGCCTCACTGATCCCAGCACAGGACAGCAGCTTCTTCAGATCAGGGTCCAGGTTGTTGGGGTCCCAGCCCACATGACTCACATGTCTGAGGAGGGGAGGAGAGAGAGGAAGAGGAAAATGCACCTGAATGAGTGGCACACTTGGATACAATCCTGGATTTGTAAATTAAGCAAATTGAGGACAAACAATTTTATGACAAGTTTTTATTTAGTTAAATGTGTTGTGATAGATTATGAAGGCTTTAGTTAACTGCCTGCTTATATGTGTGCAGTTAGTATCCACTCACTTGAACCCACTGGGTGCTCCAATGTCTGCTTTGGAGAGTTTACTGCTCTTCTTCTTGTCCTTTTTCTTGTCCTTCTTTCCCTTACTGACAAAGGCAGGGGCAGGTACAGGTGTGACGGAGCGGTAGCGTGAAGCCTGGATGTCTGGGTTCTGGATGTCCATGGTGACCATGGAGGGAGAAGTGGGACTGCCAGGTCCTGCTTTACAATGGAAGTGTCCATGTATAAGTCACACTATATGTCTCTCTTGGGTAAAGATATATTGTCAGAGATGTGTAGTGTATATGTTTACAGTTTAGATATTGGGTCAGTTAGTTATTGTGCCTGAGGTAGATATATACTACTGTTCAACAGTTTGGGGTCACTTAGAAATGTATTTTTCTATTAAAGAAAAGCAAATTTTTTTGTCCATTAAAATAACATAAAATTGATCAGAAATACAGTGTAGACATTGTTAATGTTGTAAATGACTATTGTAGCTGGAAACAGCAGATTTTTTATGGAATATCTACATAGGCGTACAGAGGCCCATTATCAGCAACCATCACTCCTGTGTTCCAATGGCACGTTGTGTTAGCTAATCCAAGTTTATCATTTTAAAAGGCGAATTGATTACTAGAAAACACTTTTGCAATTATGTTAACACAGCTGAAAACTGTTGTGCTGATTAACGAAGCAATAAAACTTGCCTTCTTTAGACGAGTTGAGTATCTGGAGCATCAGCATTTGTGGGTTCGATTACGGCTCAAAATGGACAGAAACAAAGACCTTTCTTCTGAAACTCGTCAGTCTATTCTTGAAATGAAGGCGATTCCAAATTGCCAAGAAACTGAAAATCTCAAACAATGCTGTGTACTTCTCCCTTCACAGAACAGCGCAAACTGGCCCTAACCAGAATAGAAAGAGGAGTGGGAGGCCCCGGTGCACAACTGAGCAAGAGGACAAGTGCATTAGAGTGTCTAGTTTGAGAAACAGACACCTCACAAGTCCTCAACTGGCAGCTTCGTTAAATAGTACCCACAGCTACAATAGTCATTTACAACATTAACAATGTCTACACTGTATTTCTGATCAATTTTATGTTATTTTAATGGACAAAAAATGTGCTTTTCTTAAAAAAAAAAAAAGAGATTTCTAAGTGACCCCAAACTTTTGAACGGTATATATTTAGTCATTTTTCTATTGAACCTTTATTTAAGTCAGTTAAGATCAAATTATTATTCACAATGACGGCTTACACCAGCCAAACCCTAACCAGGACAAGGCAATTGTGCGCTGCACTATGGGACTCCCGATCACGGCCAGTTGTGATACAGGCTGGGAACGAACCACGATCTGTAGTGACGCCTCTAGCACTGCGATACAGTGTGTTAGACCGCTGCACCACTTGGGAGGCCAGGTATAACACATTCAATGGAATGAGGGATACTCACCTTTACCAGGAAGTGGAGGTCGTCCCCCTCCGTCTGTAAGTAAAACACACAGAATTAGTTCAGGGAGAATACAAGGGTTATTTTGGGATTACTTCAGATAAAGGCCTCAGTGTAACTCAGTCTTACCACTGGAAGGCAGGGGGCGATGTTTCTTCTCTGACACTGTGAGAGGGAAGGAAGGAGGAACAAGAGGATGCCAGTTGAGCTCATACCTACACATCTTCACCACAACCTTTACTTTGAAATGCCACAGCTACCCTCCATGGAACCACACATTACAATATCTGTTATGTTTTCCAGTGTCAGAGATATATTAGTTCAAATACAGTGCATTAGGAAAGTATTCAGACCCCTTCACTTTTTCCACATTTTGTTATGTTACAGCCTTATTCTAAAATTGATGAAATACTTTTTTTCTCTCATCAATCTGCACACAATACCCCATAATGACAAAGTGAAAACAGGTTTTTTGAAATTGAGCTCAGGTGCATCCTGTTTCCATTGATCATCCTTGAGATGTTTCTACAACTTGATTGGAGTCCACCTGTGGTAAATTCAATTGATTAGACATAATTTGAAAAGGCACACACCTGTCTATATAAGGTCCTACAGTTGACAGTGCATGTCAGAGCAGAAACCAAGCCATGAGGTCGAATTAATTGTCTATAGAGCTCTGAGACAGGACTGTGTTGAGGCACAGATCTGGGGAAGGGTACCAAAACATTTCTGCAGCATTGAAGGTCCCCAAGAACACAGTGGCCTCCATCATTATTAAATGGAAGAAGTTTGGAATCATCAAGACTCTTCCTAGAGCTGGCCGCCCGGCCAAACTGAGCAATCGGGGGAGAAAGCCCTTGGTCAGCGAGGTGACCAAGAACCCGATGGTCACTCTGACAGAGCTCCAGAGCTCTTCTGTAGAGATGGGAGAACCTTCCAGAAAGACAACCATCTCTAAAGCACTCCACCAATCAGGCCTTTATGATAGAGTGGCCAGACGGAAGGCACGTGACAGCCACTTGGAGTTTGCCAAAAGGCACCTGAAGGACTCTTAGACCATGAAAAACAAGATTCTCTAGTCTGATGAAACCAAGATTGAACTCTTTGGCCTGAATGCCAAGCGTCACGTCTGGAGGAAACCCGGCACCGCTCATCACTTGGCCAATACCATCCCTACGGTGAAGCATGGTTGTGGTAGCATCATGCTGTGGGAATGTTTTTCAGCGACAGGGACTGGGAGACTAGGATCAAGGGAATAATAAAAAGAGCAAAGTACAGAGAGATCCTTGATGAATACCTGTTCCAGAGCGCTCAGGACCTCAGACTGGGGTGAAGGTTCACCTTCCAACAGGACAACGACCCTAATCACACAGCCAAGACAATGCAGGAGTGGCTTCGGGACAAGTCTCTGAATGTCCTTGTGTAGCCCAGCCAGAGCATGAAAATGGAGAGACCTGAAAATAGCTGTGCAGTGACACTCCCCATCCAACCTGACAGAGCTTGAGAGGATCTGCAGACAGTAATGGGAGAAACTCCCCAAATACAGGTGTGCCAAGCTTGTAGCGTCATACCCAATAAGACTCAGGACTGTAATCGCTGCCAAAGGTGCTTCAAAAAAGTACTGAGTGAAGGGTCTGAATACTTGTGTAAATGTATATTTCATTATTTTCTAAAAAACAGTTTTTGCATTGTCACTATGGGGTGTAGGTCTATGAGGATGTAGGTCTAAATACTTCCTGAATGCACTGTATGACTCAAATACAAACATCACCCCACTGGGCACACACTGGTTGAATCAACGTTGTTCACACATCATTTCAATGAAATTACATTGAACCAATATGGACTAGACGTTGAATTGACGTCTGTGCCCAGTGGGACAGTTCACCAGTAGCCAACATGGAGAACATAGTAGCCTAATATACAGTCTGATGTCATGTCAATCCTATACCAAAAAACTCAACACAATTTTCTGTCTTTGATTCTATAACAAATGACCCTGACCTTGACGGTTTCTCTGGTTGATCTTCTCATCAACTGCACTAAGGAAGGTTTCAGCCTCCTGTTCATCTGCAAAGTTCAGCCCCACTTGGCAGTCCTGCATTGGATTGGAGAGAAACATTTGGATAGGCTCATGAAAAGACAAAAGTAAAATCACTCATCTTAGGATTTACAGTCAAGCCATCATCATGAGTATCCAGGGCATATTAATGTAGAGGAAGATACGCTTGCTTACATCTGCAGCGAAGGTATGGAAGAATGGCCGGGCACAGTGATAGACCATTTGGTTATAGAGCTCCTGCTCCCAGATCAGCTGTCCTTTCTGGGAAAAGCCAACTGTTAATATACCTGAAAGGCCAACACTTCTTCAACTCATATCTTCATGGGAAACTTTTCAACAGTGGATCAACAAATGGTCCTTTTCTAGGCTGGGTTACTGTATATGCACTTTGTGACGTCTGTTGATGTAAAAATGGCTTTAGAACTACATTTGATTGATTGATGAATATTTTCCATCATTGTGACTGACAGTGTATGTTCCTGTTACCTTGACATCGAAGAGGCGTATGAAGTAGGAACGGCGATGGTTGTCCTTGACGAAGCAGGCCACCCCAGTTTGCTGCAGGCTCCAGCAGGTGGGACTGTGGGGCAGGGCCATGTACAGCTGTGCTACGGTAGTGGACAGGGACTACACACACACACACACACGCGCAGGATATTTAATTATACTGAACATAAATATAAACGCAACATGCAACAATTTCAGAGATTTTACTGAGTTACAGTTCATATAGGGAAATCAAGTCAATTGAAATAAATTCATTAGGTCCTAATCTGTGGATTTCACAGGACTGGGAATACAGGTATGCATCTGTTGGTCATAGATACCGTGGATCAGAAAACCAGTCAGTATCTGAAGTGACCACAATTTGCCTCATGCAGAGTGATACATCTCCACATAGAGATGATCAGGCTGTTGATTGTGGCCTGTGGAATGAAGTCGCTCTGGATAAGAGCGTCTGCTAAATGACTTAAATGTAAATGTAAATGTAATGTTGTCCCACTCCTCTTCAATGGCTGTGTGCGAAGTTGCTGGATATTGGCGGAACTACAACATGCTGTTATACACGTTGATCCAGAGCATCCCAAACATGCTCAATGGAGGACATGTCTGTTGAGTATGCAGGCCATGGATGACCTGGGACATTTTCAGCTTCCAGGAATTGTGTACAGATTCTTGCGACGTGGAGCTGTGCATTATCATGCCGAAACATGAGGTGATGGCGGCGGATGAATGGCACGACAATAGGCCTCAGGATCTCGTCACGGTATCTCTGTGCATTCAAATTGCCATTGATAAAATGCATTGTGTTTGTTGTCCGTAGCTTATGCCTGCTCATACCGTAACCCCACCGCCACCATGGGGCACTCTGTTCACAACGTTGACATCAGCAAACCGCTTGCCCTCACAATGCCATACACGCGGTTGGATGTACTGTGTAATAATCAGCTTCTTGATATGCCATTCCTGTCAGGTGGATGGATTATCTTGGCAAAGTAGAAATGCTCACCAACGGATGTAAACAAAAATGCAAAAAAATTTTTTTGAAGGAAATACATTTTTGTGCATATGGAACATTTCTGGGAACTTTTATTTCAGTTCATGAAAAATGGGACCAACACTTGACAGGTGGCTTTTATATTTTTGTTCAGTATAGTTTATATGTATGTTGGCTCTAGATAAGTGCACATCAGAAAAGTGCAAACTCTATTCAAGTGAATTCAAATACATACTTGTTCTACTTACTGTAGTGTGTGTGTGTGTGTGTGCTCAGGTTAAGTTCAAACATTTAGGACAATCGGAAGTCTTTATCCGGAATGGACTGTACCAGTCCAACAGAAAGTGTCTGCCATCTGTCAGACCTAAGTTACCTGTGATGAGTGCTTTAAGCAGCAGGTACTCAGTGGTTTGGAAAGTTCTTGAGTAGTTTTCATAGCAAAGACCTGTCCCCAATAATGACATCACATTCTCTGTGGTAGGAATAATATTTTGTTAGACTTGTCAACTACCACTGCAGGCATCAATAAGGGATCATAGCTTTCACCTGGTCAGTCTGTCATGGAGAAGGTGTTCTCAGTGGTGGAAAAAGGACCCAATTTTCATACTTGAGTAAAAGTAAAATACTGAAAATGACTCAAGTAAAAGTGAAAGTCCCCGAGTGAAATACTACTTGAGTAGAAGTCTAAAAGTATTTGGTTTTAAATGTACTTAAGTCTCATAAGTAAAAGTATAAATGATTTAAAATGTCTTATTTTAAGCAAAACAGATGACAACGATTTCACGTTTTTTACATTTACAGATAGTCAGGGGCACAGTTCAACACTGAGACACAATTAACAAACAAAGCATTTGTGTTTAATGAGACTGCCAGATCAGAGGCAGTAGGGATGACCGGGGATGTTCTCTTGATAAGTGTGTGAATTAGACAATTTTCCTGTCCAGCTAAGCATTCCAAATGTAATGAGTACTTTTGGGTGTCAGGGAAAACGTAAGGAGTAAAAAGTACATTAATTTATTTTGTTAAAAGTAAAAGTAAAAGTTGTCAAAAATATAAATAGTAAAGTAAAATACAGATACCCATAAAAGCTACTTAAGTAGTACTTAAAAGTATTTTTACTTTTAACTCTCAAGTGGCGCAGTGGTCTAAGGCACTGCATCTCAGTGATAGAGGTGTCACTACAGACATCCTGGCTTGAATCCAGGCTGTATCACACCTGGTCATGATTGGGAGTCCCTTAGTGTGGTGCACAATTGGCCCAGCGTTGGCTGGTGTAGGCCATCAGTGTAAATAAGAGTTTTGTTCTTAACTGACTTGTCTAGTTAAATACAGGTAAAAATGAAACACTTTACACCACTGGGTGTTCTTAATGTTTTGTACACTGAGTGTACAAACTGCTGCCTCTAATTCTGTTACCAGAGGAAGTGGTTTACACCACAATTTCCTGTCATTCACTCATGCCCGTTTAAAAGTCAATGTGTAGAGACTCTTGGTGTACATGCAAAATGTTTAATAGTTTGAATTTCTAACAATAGATATTACTTTTAAAGTTGCCAAATATCTAGATGACATCTAATGAAATTGCCATGCACTAAATAAAACACATCAGAGCCACAGTTGAAGGGGTTAATTCAGTCATTTATATAAAAGTGAAACAATAATGATGAGACTGAAGCAGTGGCAACCATAAATTTGCCCAATCATATCTTACTGTATACATGGACCTTGTTAATAAAAGGCTATATTTAAAACACGGAATATGCCAGAATAACCTTTATTTATTTGTTTGCTATTTAACACTTAGACATGTGCTACTACCGCACCAACCTGCCTAAAATACACCTACATACCAAATAGCCACACACCATCCAACCAGGTCTCCTCCATGCCAAACATCAACCAGATAGTTTCCTACATAGGCCTACCAAGTACCTACCATCCAAACACCAAGTCTCCTAGTCTACATACCAACCATCCCCTCCCCTCCCTCATTCCCAGGAAAGACTTACAGCACACCTCCTCCCCAGCAGGTCTTCCAGCCTCTCATTCTCCTGTGGGCTCAGCAGAGAGCTGGGACTGTACTCCTGAACTCCTTTAGACTTAGATCCCCGACTCATAGTCCCCTCTCAGAATATCTACTTCGTATCAAAACTGAGCTGAGCATTGACGTGCCTCTGTCCTCTTCCTCAAACAGGCACTGACTGTTAGAATAACAAGTTGAAATGGTGCAGATGGTTTCTCTTCTGCCTTCTACAATGTGTTACATGCACACCAAGATTCAGAGCAGGAAATGGACAACCACAATTTTTTTCCCCCTTTCTCTCGCTCATAATGCTGATCATGGTTGAGTGGTGTTACTTATATTTCATGGTCTGACTATGGAGTTTCTTAAGTTTTAGTCATTGTTCCATTGCTAAAAATGGCAAACTCTTCTCAGGTACTCAATTTACGCTACTCAGACCCCAATTTTCAATGGGACATTTATTAGAAAAGAGAACGAATCAGATTCAAAACATTTAATTACATGAAACTTTTAATGGACAAATAACAAATACATTTTTTTAAGACCAAATACATTTTAAAAAACAGACTCCATTCTCTCTAAAAAATGTTGGTCCATAGTTCAGCTTACCACGTCTGATACAGGACTCAGTTTGTCTGAGATCTCAGACTTACTCAGAAAAGCCAAGTCTAAAGATAGCAGGAGACATTGTACTACTTCTGCTCTTGAGTCTGACTGACTAGTGAAGCTGAGGACAGTATTTGTGTGTGTTGAGTGGACATTAGCGTGTATGCTCACACAAACAGCCCTTTCCATTCATATTCATGATGACTAGGAGTACATGTTTTGTATATACAACATGATAGATATAAACAATAGAAAAGTTTTAAATATCCAATTCAAGTTACTGGACATAATATAGAGTTTAAATTAAAGCTTGAAAATTAAACAGTCATGAATAATTGGGAGGGTTTCTGGCATTATCACTGCTGATAACTGCACTCATAGGAACATCTCTGACTGTTATCCTAACATGAGTTTGGTATCATGGAACAACTAACAAGAATGATCACATCTGGAGGCTCTGGAATCAATACACCTATCACTATGTATGAGCATAGGGCAAAAACACTGGATTTGATTGCACTAAAAATAACACAGTCATTGCTGAATGAATGACAGGAATAGAGCAAATTACATAACATTCTGTAATCTTGTTTGAAAAGTCGAACTTTACCAGAAAGAGAAAATCTGCAGAATGCCAGAATATTAGATGCATTTGATTTCCTTACGTGTACAAATATCTCACTGAAGATTCAAGGGAGGTAGATGAGGAAGGTAATGATGACTTTGGCAATGATGAAGCCATTTATTGGTACACTTATAAAATACTATCCTTACCCTTAGAAGACAATTACAATGGTTTCTCATTGTTTCTAGTGTCAAAATAGTACACATTTCACTTAAACCTGTTGTCACAGTGACAACTATACTAGTGCCTCAAAACAACATCCTGAAAGCAAACCACAATGTTTGTCACCTCAGAACTGTTGCTTTGTGTTGTTATGATGCTGGTTCTGTTTCTTCACCACATGGAGCATAATGCCATCTTGTGGGGGAAGTTAAATTATACACTGAATAAAAATATATGGAACATTTCTGGGATATTTTATTTCAGCTCGTGAAACATAGGACCCACACTTTACATGTTGCGTTTATATTTTTGTTCAGTATATATTATTTTCCATGTCCAGCCGAGACCCTGTCATTTGGATATGGTGAAATAATGGGCACGTCGGGGAGAATTTGATGTTTGGGAGAGCTTTGGTTGGCATTTTGGTATTCTTGTTTATTGTTGTCTGTTGCTAGTGTCCGCCTCCACTCCGAGACTCTCCGGACACCCAATCAATAATGATGAATGACGTACTCATCACCATGAAGATGAAGCCTAAGACGGCAAAACAGGAAGCCTGCAGGGAGAGAGGTGGATGACAGCGCATTTTCTGACATTAATTCATATAGTAAGCGTGACTGTAATTACTAAAGACTATTTACTGCTACATCGCTAAAGAAGATGAGACAAAGGATTGAGGTTTTACCATAATCTTTGGTTTGGATTTTAGAGGTTCCGTTTCTTCAGGAACAATCCTGATGTAGAAGATTCCCGGGAGGATGAAGATCAGGCTGGGTGCAGAGGTCGCCCCTGGGTTGGGAAGGGGGAATAGATGGAGAGAGGGAGTGGGGAAGGGAGGGGTGAAGAGGTGGAGGGAAGTTGAATGTGAAAATGTTCTATAGGAATAAGACTATTAGAGGTCATAGTTTCTAATTTGGATAACAATAGTCTGTGAATCTAAACTAGGTTTGCATTGAAACTAGAATCATTTTACAGGTCTCTGTCTCTGCACACTTACCGATGATACCGAAAATGTCTCGGATGGTGGGCACGAAGATGACCAGTAGATTGACGATGATAAGGAGACACACAGCGATGGTGATGTGGCGAGCCCAGTGGAAGGGCTTCTCAGGGAACAGCAGCTGCAGCAGGGCCCTGCGGATCTAAAGAGAGGTGTGGAGGGACAGAGAGATGTCACCAGACCTGTATCATACACCCTGGCTACGTCCTAATTGACACCCTATCCCCTACATAGTGCACTACTTTTAACCGGAGTCCTGTGGGCCCTGGTCAAAATTAGTGCACTATATAGGGAATAGGGTGTCATTTGGAACAAAAACCATGTCTCAGGAGAAGCATGTCAGATACGTTCCTGAAACCTGTCAGCCAATTAGCAACCATAGCAGAAGGGTATTGCAGGTCAAGAGCTTCATTATCCTCCTACTGACACTGCAGTGACTTCAGAGTAAGGATGCATTATTGTAACATTACTGGACCCTTCAAGCCAATATAAGACTGCATAAACACAAGCCAGCACACTCTGTTCTGGTAGCTGTTGCCCACCTCTACCTGCTTGTAATTTGAGTCTCACCGGAAAGAGAACCACAGGGACAGTAAGAGTAACAGCCACCAGCACAGCCATACGCACACACAGGATCAGTGTGTCCAAGGGGTCCACTTTAATGTATGTATGAAGGAGCTCGGACTCTACTCCACCTAAAACACAGAGAAACAGAGAATGGTGGTTATACTTCAAGACACACATGTATGCTTTAAAACAGTCATAACCATACGTTCATACACCAGTTCTCCAATTCCAGACTTCTCAATAGGGTAACAACATAGTAACAACATGAGTGAACAGTCTGAACATAATTAGTACTTCATTATTCTCATTGCTACAGGAGCGGTGTCTTACCAAAGAAGGTAAGGTAACCGAAGATAGCGGTTAGACCGTACATGACGAACATGGCCAGAATGGAGATGTTGGCAACTGTTTGCATGCGTTTCTTGGTGGCACTAAGGTCACAGTGGACAGACATAGATTAGTACCTGAATATGACAGTAGAGTCTACTGTAGTATGTGTGTGAATCATAGGAATATGTGTTGCATCTCTAATCTCAATTGTGTCAGATCATGACTTACTCTTGTAGCTCTGTGTAGATGGGAAGCACCTCAGGATGGCAGACAAAAGCAAAAGCCAGGATAGGGATGGTATATGCTGTCTGAAGGAAATCAAACCATGAATTAAAAATGGTTCAAATGTATAAACATAACTAGACGCTCATTTGAGTGTAGTAAACACATACAGTACCAGTCAAAAGTTAGAACACCTACTCATTCAAGGGCTTTTCTTTATTTGTACTATTTTCTACATTTTAGAATAATAGTGAAGACATTAAATAACACATATGTAATCATGTAGTGACCAAAAAAAGTGTTAAACAAATACATTATTCAAAGTACACTGTCATAACTCTCCTGTGAAGATCTGTATATACAGTTGATGTCGGAAGTTTACATATACCTTAGCCAAATACATTTACACTTTTTCACAATACCTGACATTTTATCCTAACAATTCACTGTCTTAGGTCAGTTAGGATCACCACTTTATTTTAAGAATGTGAAATATGAGAATAATAGCAGAGAGAATGATTTATTTCAGCTTTTATTTCTTTCATCACATTCCCAGTGGGTCAGAAGTTTACATACACTCAATTAGTATTTGGTAGAATTGCCTTTACATTTTTTTTTTACTTGGGTCAAATGTTTCAGGTAGCCTTCCACAAGCTTCCCACAATAAGTTATTTTGGCCCATTCCTCCTGACAAAGAAGGTGTAACCGAGTCAGGTTAGTAGGCCTCCTTACTAGCACACGCTTTTTCAGTTCTGCCCACACATTTTCTATAGGATTGAGATCAGGGATTTGTGATGGCCACTCCAATACCTTGACTTTGTTGTCCTTAAGCAATTTTGCCACAACTTTGGAAGTATGCTTGTGGTCATTTCCCATTTGGAAGACCCATTTCCGACCAAGCTTTAACTTCCTGACTGATGTCTTGAGATGTTGCTTCAATATAGCCACATGATTTTCCATCCTCATGTTGCCATCTATTTTGTGAAGTGCACCAGTCCCTCCTGCAGCAAAGCACCCCCACAACATGATGCTGCCACCCCTGTGCTTCATGGTTGGGATGGTGTTCTCCGGCTTGCAAGCGTCCCCCTTTTTCCTCCAAACATAACGATGGTCATTATGGCCAAACAGTTCTATTTTTGTTTCATCAGACCAGAGGACATTTCTCCAAAAAGTATGATCTTTGTTCCCATGAGCAGTTGCAAACCATAGTCTGGCTTTTTTATGGCGGTTTTGGAGCAGTGGCTTCTTCCTTGCTGAGCGGCCTTTCAGGTTATGTCGATATAGGACTCGTTTTACTGTGGATATAGATACTTTTGTGCCTATTTTCTGCAAGGTCCTTCTCTGTTGTTCTGGGATTGATTTGCACTTTTTGCACCAAAGTATGTTCATCTCTAGGAGACAGAACACGTCTCATTCCCTGAGCGGTATGACAACTGCGTGGTCCCATGGTGTTTATACTTGCGTACTATTGTTTTTACAGATGAACGTGGTACCTTCAGGCGTTTGGAAATTTCTCCCAAGGATGAACCAGACTTGTGGAGGTCTACAAATGATTTTCTGAGGTCTTGGCTGATTTCTTTTGATTTTCCCATGATGTCAAGCAAAGAGGCACTGAGTTTGGAGGTAAGCCTTGAACTACATCCACAGGTACACCTCCAATTGACTCAAATGATGTCAATTAGCCTATCAGAAGCCTCTAAAGCCATGATGTCATTTTCTGGAATTTTCCAAGCTGTTTAGGGAGAGTCAACTTAGTGTATGTAAACTTCTGACCCACTGGAATTGTGATACAGTGAATTATAAGTGAAATCATCTGTCTGTCAACAATTGTTGGAAAAATGTACTTGTGTCATGTACAAAGTAGATGTCCTAACCGACTTGCCAAAACTATAGTTTGTGGAGTGGTTGAAAAACGAGTTTTAATGACTCCAACCTAAGTGTATGTAAACTTCCAACTTCAACTGTATATAGCTGTTTTTAGCTGATTCATGATTTATGATGGTAGGATTTGTGCAGATATCCAAGGGTTTGCGACGTTCAAGAATGAGACTGATGAAGAAATAATACATTAATAGACGACTGTAAATGATAAGATAATAAAATATCTGAAGAGTTGTATTCGGGAAATTGCAACTCTATAAACAACATTTTCCCGTGGTGCCTTCCTAGTTAATTACTATTCCGTGATTTGTTTAATCAGGGAATAATTATACATAGAGAATTGATTTGATAATATAAAGGTCTTCACATTTAATGACAGCAAACGCTACGACACTTGGAGCCCCTGTGCGAGGAATCTAAGATAGAATGAGGCATTTATTTTGATTCAGCCTATATAAAATTGAAAAGCAGATTACATTATGCACCCACATTATGTTATACAACATGGGAGGTGTGTTGCCATTTGAACAATACAAGGAGGTTTCCTCCATCTTGTTTCTCTGACATAGTAATAGTCAAAGAAGCAATAAAACTGGCCTTCCTTAGACTAGTTGATAATCTGGAGCATCAGCATTTGTGGGTTCGATTACAGGCTCAAAATGGACAGAAACAAAGACCTTTATTCCTGAAACTCGTCAGTCTATTCTTGTTCTGAGAAATTGCATGAAAAAAATTGGTAAAATAGTACCCACAAAACACCAGTCTCAATGTCAACAGTGAATAGGAGACTCCGGAATGCTGTCCTTCTAGGCAGAGTTCCTCTGTCCAGTGTCTGTGTTCTTTTTCCCATCTTAATCTTCTCTTTTTCTTGGCCAGTCTGAGATATGGCTTTTTCTTTGCAACTCTGCCTAGATGGCCAGTATCCCGGAGTCGCCTCTTCACTGTTAACATTGAGACTGGTGCTAAATATGGAACTGCATTTGAAAACTGAACAATTAAATGTAATTGCAAAAACTTATGACAACGAACGAGCACAAACTCTTCAACAAAATCGTCTTCTACAGGAACAAAATAGTTTTTTTACAGGAACATCTCGATTTAGTCAAAACTAAATATGAAGATGTCCACGCCAAACTATACAATCGGTGACTCAATGTCATATTTATCCTGATACCAGATTCTAATTGACGCAACCCTAACACAATGCAACTAGTAAAATGCTCTAATCACGTGTTCCGGTAGGATAACATTTTAGAATAAATTGCCATGGTTAACTGGTCCCCTTGAGTACCAGTATCAATGCCAGCACAGTGAGTCCAACAACAATCAGTAAGAGGATTATAGACCTCACAAGTCAAATTGCTATTGATAACAGTGATAGAGGAGTTAGTAGTCACTCAGATTGCAACACGTGTATGGGAATCTCCAGAACACTCTTCTGATGGTTAAAACACATGCCACTCATAAATAGAACCCTCCATTCAGGAGGAAAGTTATTAGAAGTAATGAATCATGATCACACCGCGTACGACTGGTTCAGTACTTAGGGAGTAATTCCGTTGTGAGGTTAGCTATGAAATAGACTCCTTCATACCTACCACCACTGCAATGGTGTAAGACACATTGACGTGTACTAAAACTACTACAGGTCCCCTTAACACGTCTGGAGGCATTGACCTGGAAATGATCTGATGACGTCAGACTCATTCTGAACAGGTTGCAGCCTACCCGGATACTTGGTTTCTTTAACTTGGTATGTGCGCTTGTGTAAGCACAAACGCAGATGTACAACTGAACATTTCATGTGGATTTATGCTTGGATCACTTAAGGGTCCGAACAAAATACCAGCCTTAGTAGAGTTGAAAATGTACTCTGAGGCCTTTGACTACATCTACAGTACTCACCAGTTTCTCCACAAGAGGTCCATAGGTCATCCCTGTAGACTGCCCGAAGCTGGTGTCTTACAGCTGTAGCCTAGAATCACCAGCCTGGACGACCAGGCGACGTTTCCATAACCACGATCACAATCCGGACATCCACTGCCCATCCTTGTGGCTGTCACACCCTGATCTGTTTCACCTGTCCATGTGATTGTCTCCACCCCCCTCCAGGTGTTGACGAAATCTCCCCATTATCCCCTGTGTATTTATACCTGTGTTCTTTGTTTGTCCGTTGCCAGTTTGTCTTGTTTGTTAAGTCAACCAGCGTCTTTGTTCTCAGCTCCTGATTTTCCCAGTCTCTCTTTTTCTCGCCCTCTTGGTTTTGACCCTTGCCTGTCCTGACTCTGAGCCCGCCTGCCTGACCACTCTGCCTGCCCCTGAGCCTGCCTGCTGTCCTGTACCTTTGCCCCACCTCTGGATTATTGACCTCTTCCTACCCTGACCCTGAGCCTGCCTGGCGTCCAGTACCGTTGCCCCACCTCTGGATTATTGACCTCTGCCTACCCTGACCCTGCCTGCCTGGCGTCCGGTACCGTTGCCCCACCTCTGGTTTACTGACCCCTGCCTGCCTTGACCTGTCTATTACCTGCCCCTGTTGGAATATTAAAACATTGTCAATTCGACGTGTCTGCATCTGGGTCTAACCTCGATTCCTGATAGTGGCGGCCTGCTCCATTTACAGAAATTCTACCCTGGTCGACCACCAGAGGGGGACCGCAATGGCGATCACCAATCAGATCATTCCCTGGCCATTCTTGTGGTGCTTTATAATTCATAGAAAGCCTACCTGGGTCAACCACCAGAGGGGGACTGCAACGGCAATCCCCAACCAGGACATTCCCTGGCCATTCTTGTGGTGGTTTGCAGCTGTCCGAAATCCTACCAGGGTAAACCACCAAGGGGGGAACTGCTATGCTGATCCACAAACAAGGACATCCAAGGTTAATTCTTATGGTGGTTTGCAACTTGCAGGATCCTTTCAACTTGAACCCACCAGAGGGGGACTATCATAACTCTCCTAGATCTGAAGATCTACCGTGGGTTCGCTCTACAGCGCCCTCTCTCTCCCACAGAGGTGGCAGGGGCTGCTTTATGGTGGTCATAAAATACTCTGCTTCTGGGCTCAGTAATATCGAGATTGTGAAACACAGAGAGACACTTGGACATCAAAAGGTTAAATAATTGAAAAGTGTTTCTGTATTCCAATCAGTTGGGTGGTCCATGGACACTTAAGGAACAGTCATATCAAGTTTAATTTGGTGACCTCAAGAAGGACAGGAGACACACATTACTGTTTCTTTGTTTGTATACACTTATGGGGTTTGCATCTGAATGTTGTATAAAATAAATGATTGAGTATATAGGAATACTTTTGGAAAGATAACAATGTGATCTTAGTCTTCTAAATGAGAGTTGTTTTTCAGAGTAAATTAGGATCAGTCAGTGGCCACGCCCCCGTGAGCACAGACATTTCACGGCGTCATGGAACGCCCCCTTTTCTACTAAGTATAAAACCCTCTTCCGACAAAATTTATATTATTAAACCAGAAAACATGGAAGCTGTCGCTACATGTTGAAATGGTTGGCAACTCTACCAAAGGACAAGACCAGAGAACGTGGAGATCATTCCCACGTTGAAATGGCTAAGAAATCTACAAACTAAAGAACAATTATTCTGGCTGCATCTGTTTAAGTACTTTAGTCTGGTAAACGCAACCAGTCGAATGACCGAATGGTACTCTGGCGTATCCATTATAACAAGCTACAACTCCGAAAGACTTTGATCTCTGGTGGACAAACCAGAGACTTTCTGTTGGCAATCTATCCAGCAGACAGACCGATGATTGCAGAGAGGGACAACAAAGGCATATGCTCATAAATATGTAAATTGCAAATTATTTTTAGAATGAGCGGTTGTTCATGTTCAAAGTATAAGAATTTCCATGAGTGTAGTGTATGTACTGGGGTCCCCTCTGAGTTTCCCGCTCTTGAGCTTGTCCCACCCCTTTCCTTTGTCTACCAAGCCAATTTCAGTGGCACTACAAAGTAGAAAATAGTAAAAATAAAGAAAAACCCTTGAATGAGTAGGTGTGTCCAAACTTTTGACTGGTACTGTATATTGCCATAACAAATCCATAATCTTATCACAGCTAGATTGTCTGAGACACAAATCTAGAAAACTCACAATCAGAAATTGCGCTATTTAATGTTAAATACAATGTCTGCCTGTATTACATGTCTCTTCCTCTCTGACCTGCGTGTTGATGGTGAATAGCTGTGGTTCACAGAAGTCCCCATCAGAATTGACATAGGCCGGGGTGACGAATGAGTGGTTACCAAGACTCTCCATCAGGGCGTACGCTGAGTGGTTACTGTGACTGGTTATTTCCTCCAGTGGACACGGGATGTTGAATTTCTTATAGATCACCTAGTGGGAGTAACCAACTGACTGTTTAGTCAAACACTGAAGACTCCAGCCACCCAAGCCACAGACTGTTCTCTCTGCTGCTGCACAGCATGTGTTACCAATGCACCAAGTCTGGAACCAAAATGACCCTGAACAGTTTCTACCCCCAAGCCATAAGTATTCTAAACAAGACTGCTAAATAGCTAATCAAATGGATACCCAGACTACCTACATTGACCCTTTTTTGCACAAACTCTCTTCCTCTGGCTCTGTGCACACACACTGGACTCTACCCACACACACGTACACACGCTACATACACCCACGTGCACACACTGTACATGTATTCTGACGCCACACAAACAGACTCACTTTCAAACTACATCGCTACCTCAATTACCTCATACCCCTGCACTTGTTTAATTTTTATTTTTATCTTTAACTCTGCATTGTTGGAAAAGGATTCGTAAGTAAGCATTCCACTGTTAGTTTACACTACGAAGCATGTGACGAATACAATTTGATTTGATTAGCCTGGTCCCAGACCTGTTTGTGCTGTATAGCTAACTTGTAGGGTTGTTGACCATTACAACCATGGGAGTTGGCAAGCGAGCAGAAACAGATATGGGGCCAGGCTATGTATTGTTTAGTTGGATGGGAGATGGGTTAGTTGGTTGATGAAGAGGACTCACCGAGATGAGGAAGAAAACCATACAGGACAGAGAAAAGCCACTGGTGTAACCAAGGTAACCTGTGAGGTGATAACAGAAGATCACGTTGTGTTGAAATAGAGACATTTCGTGTTATTCTGTGCATGTTTCATCATCACTACTAGCATACTACAACAACAAAAAAGTATGAATATAGATTGTGAAGTGAAATGAGGGATGGTCTAAGACATGGAAACTTACCAAGGTGTCTCATGAGTGAGAGTGGAAAGATGATGATGATGCTTACAATGATGATCAGGTATCTCCCATCCAAATACCACTCTCTGACAGAGAGACAGCAAGAACACACAAACTATACAATATAGCCAACTTTCAGAACAATCTATCAAATTCACATTTTAAATGCTCCTGTTTTAAAGCCTGCATTATGAAATAACAGCAACAACTGCCTTCTAGAGACACCTACCCAGTATTTTCCGTCAGGCCCAGAATGGCCTGCATGACCAACGGGAGCTCAGACTTCACAATGAAGAGGTAACTGGACATCGCTATGGGAAACGCAAAACAAAACTTGTTTACACTTGTATATTATGTCACTTAAGTCATTAGACCTTCTATGACAGGAGCAATTTCAGTGGCACTTGTACTTAAGTAAGTACATACATGAGGCTTACATACAATAACATAAGCCAATCATGACCTGCCGGTGACATGCTGTACTTTACCTCCAATGTTGTGCATGGTGATGATGGAGCCCGCCAAAACCTTGCCTGGTTGTCCAAAGGCACGGTGCCCTAGCTGCTCATAGGCACGGATGCCTGAAAGAACACACGCATGCATGTCAACCTTTGAAGAGCAGTGGGCTAAAACCAGGCTCACACAGAGTGTTTCTTGGTAGTCTTAAACAAATAACATCAAATTGATCAGAAATACAGTGTAGACATTGTTAATTTTGTAAGTGACTATTATAGCTGGAAACGGCTGATGTTTTTTGGAATATCTACATAGACATGCAGAGGCCCATTATCAGCAACCATCACTCCTGTGTTCCAATGGCACGTTGTGTTAGCTAATCCAAGTTGATCATTTTAAAAGGCTAATTGATCATTAGAAAACCCTTTTGCAATTATGTTAGCACAGCTGAAAACTGTTGTCCTGATTAAAGCAGCAATACAACTGGCCTTCTTTAGACTAGTTGAGTATAAGGAGCGTCAGCATTTGTGGGTTCGATTACACCTTCAAAACGGCCAGAAACAAAGAACTTTCTTCTGAAATTCATCAGTCTATCCTTCATCTGAGAAATGAAGGATATTCCATGTGAGAAATTACCAGAAACTAAAGATCTCGTACAACGCTGTGTACTTCTCCCTTCACAGAACAGCGCAAACTGGCTCTAACCAGAATAGAAAGAGGAGTGGGAGGCCCCGGTGCACAACTGAGCAAGAGGACAAGTACATTAGAGTGTCTAGTTTGAGAAACAGACACCTCACAAGTCCTCAACTGGCAGCTTCATTAAATAGTATCCGCAAACCACCAGTCTCAACGTCAACAGTGAAGAGGCAACTCCGGGATGCTGGCCTTCTAGGCAGAGCTGCAAAGAAAAAGCCATATCTCAGACTGGACAATAAAAATAAAAGATTAAGATGGGAAAAACAACACAGACACTGGACAGAAGGCCAGCATCCCGGAGTCGCCTCTTCACTGTTGACGTTGAGACTGGTGTTTTGCGGGTACTATTTAATGAAGCTGCCAGTTGAGGACTTGTGAGGCGTCTGTTTCTCAAATAATTGTAGGCTATATTACGAATGTTCTTTGTTTAATTTTAAAGATAGGTATCTTGGTAAAATATCAGCATCTTACCTACAACTCCTGCACTTCTCAGGAGGAGGTGGATGGAATAGGCTGACAAAATGGCGATGAATAGCAACAGGATACTGAAACCACAAACAAACATAAATTACAACCTTGATTTCTTAACATTATAAAGCTCTGCAATTAACATACATTCTCTTAATCAACATATAATTTACCTTTGGCACAGCCTCATCAATGGCTTAGTAGTCTCGCGGTACCAGACATCACGCCGCAATGGCTAATGACTCAGTAACGCTGTTGACCCAATTTCTCTCGCTGTTGTACTACTAGCTATGAATGACCATCACAAGTGTGAATCATTTGTGACGCAGATCACCCGCCTGCTAGTCCATCCCTCCCAATTCCCAATGGACACACATGACTGATCCAGGAAGACCTGCCTTTGATCTGATCACTACAAGCTATTTATAACCACAAATCTGATTTAGGAGAGCAGCGTGTGTAAGAGCACTACACAGACTGAGCGAGCAAATAGGCCATCTCTCATACTCAGATACAGGAAGCGACTGAGAACACACATAACACAGATCAGGCCAAACCATATCCTTCGAACCCCCATTGTGTGTACAGATGTAAGATCTTAATATGATCACCCTGTTGCAGGAGAACTGCAGGAAATGTAAAACTTGTAGGGCTCTATTTTCAGCTGGCGCAAGTGCCAAACGCACGTTAGTTTGCAATTTCAGCATGTAAAAACTGGCATTTTCCACCAGATTCAGCAATTTACCTGTCTAACATCAGCTCGCTTGCTCTGAGGTGTGGCCTTGAACACAAGCGCAAAAATGACAATTTTCTGCAGCACATATCGTGAGCCGTGACAGCCGTGACAGCCTTAAGCTCATGGAACAAGAGAGATGTGATCTTTGTGCTGGTAACCATCGTATTAATAAACATAAAAAACCAAATGTTTTTTCCATTTGGTTTCATTTGATTAAAAACCAAGCATATAGCCACTGTTTTCTTGTCCTGCCCAATGCATTCAACAAGTAGCCAAGCCTATCAATAAAGGATTTGGCTCGTGAGACTGCCTTGATATAAATCTTACATCAAAAAACTTTATTAAAAGATCATGTTTGGGAGAATCAAAAGAGTGACATCCCCTTTTTATTGTATTGTATAGGCCTACAATATTTGAGCCAGCTCCCATCTTGGACGTGCATAAAAACCACTCCATGTAGGCTACATGTATATATGCACATCATGAAATGAGAGATGACATTGCTTGATTGTTTGCTGTTTCACATGATAAAAAAACAAGCCCTCCTTAGGCTATCGTTACCGTAGGTGTATAGGCTATAACGAAGACTGATTCACCAGCAATCCGTTTTCTTTTATATCCTGTTGACCCCAAGCTATTTAGAACTATAGTTAGTTATCTTTAGTTAAAAAATATATATCCTGTTTTCATTTTATTTGACTTATTAGAATGATTCACTGTCTGGCCTTTATGGTGAACATCCAGCGCGCATGCAATGCAATTGAGGAGCCTTTTGCTATTTCTGCAGAAGTGTGAATGCGATCTGTAAGATGGTTCCATTATGTTTACAGAACATTATATTTGGGAGCAGTTAAACAGTGAGCGGACATTCTCTTTATATTGGATCTTTGTCCAGTTTCTTGGCATAAAATCCTCCATGGTCTGCATTGTCTTAATTAATATGATCCGCCCACAGGGAAAACAACAGATAGTCCCACAAAAATTCTAAAGGAAGTTTGTTCTGAAGTGTGTGTCCTATATCTGAGAGGTATAAGAAAGATCAGGAAACATCGTTTTTTATTTGTTTCACATGTATTTATCCCCTTATTTTTGTCATTAAAGTCTCCATATATACTATACTTCCATTTTTTTTAAATGAACTTGTACTGGGGGACCTTCAGACAAGTCTTGTGATGCCTATGGGCTTCCTATAACAAATCATGAAATGTACGTGTTTGTGAGAGTCTCACCTTCCACAGAGGGGTCATATTAGTGTGTAGCCAAAACTGTTCGGACGCTTCAGACAAAAGTTGGCAGATCGGCTGTACCGACTTCAGACGAGTCCCAAGATGCTTGTGGGGGTCATAGAGCAAAACGTAGAACACCATCTTGTTCGTGAGAGCCTCATCTTTCCATAGAGTTTGTGGGTCAAACCGTTCAGATGCTAAAGGTGATTTTGTGTTTCATGGTCTGACCGACACTGCTCTAACTCTGTCACCTTTCATGGTCTGACCGACACTGCTCTAACTCTGTCACCTTTCACAGCAGATGTCTCATGGTCTGACCGACACTGCTCTAACTCTGTCACCTTTCACAGCAGATGTCTCATGGTCTGACCGACACTGCTCTAACTCTGTCACCTTTCACAGCAGATGTCTCATGGTCTGACCGACACTGCTCTAACTCTGTCAACTTTCACAGCAGATGTCTCATGGTCTGACCGACACTGCTCTAACTCTGTCACCTTTCACAGCAGATGTCTCATGGTCTGACCGACACTGCTCTAACTCTGTCACCTTTCACAGCAGATGTCTCATGGTCTGACCGACACTGCTCTAACTCTGTCACCTTTCATAGTCTGACCGACACTGCTCTAACTCTGTCACCTTTCATAGTCTGACCGACACTGCTCTAACTCTGTCACCTTTCACAGCAGATGTCTCATGGTCTGACCGACACTGCTCTAACTCTGTCACCTTTCACAGCAGATGTTTCATGGTCTGACCGACACTGCTCTAACTCTGTCACAGCAGATGTCTCATGGTCTGACCGACACTGCTCTAACTCTGTCACCTTTCACAGCAGATGTCTCATGGTCTGACCGACACTGCTCTAACTCTGTCACCTTTCACAGCAGATGTCTGATAGTCTGACCGACATTGCTCTAACTCTGTCACCTTTCACAGCAGATGTCTCATGGTCTGACCGACACTGCTCTAACTCTGTCACCTTTCACAGCAGATGTCTCATGGTCTGACCAACACTGCTCTAACTCTGTCACCTTTCACAGCAGATGTTTCATGGTCTGACCGACACTGCTCTAACTCTGTCACAGCAGATGTCTCATGGTCTGACCGACACTGCTCTAACTCTGTCACCTTTCACAGCAGATGTCTCATGGTCTGACCGACACTGCTCTAACTCTGTCACCTTTCACAGCAGATGTCTCATGGTCTGACCGACACTGCTCTAACTATGTCACCTTTCATAGCAGATGTCTCATGGTCTGACCGACACTGCTCTAACTATGTCACCTTTCATAGCAGATGTCTCATGGTCTGACCGACACTGCTCTAACTCTGTCACCTTTCATAGCAGATGTCTCATGGTCTGACCGACACTGCTCTAACTCTGTCACCTTTCACAGCAGATGTCTCATGGTCTGACCGACACTGCTCTAACTCTGTCACCTTTCACAGCAGATGTCTCATGGTCTGACCGACACTGCTCTAACTCTGTCACCTTTCATAGCAGATGTCTCATGGTCTGACCGACACTGCTCTAACTCTGTCACCTTTCACAGCAGATGTCTCATGGTCTGACCGACACTGCTCTAACTCTGTCACAGCAGATGTCTCATGGTCTGACCGACACTGCTCTAACTCTTCACAGCAGATGTCTCATGGTCTGACCGACACTGCTCTAACTATGTCACCTTTCATAGCAGATGTCTCATGGTCTGACCGACACTGCTCTAACTATGTCACCTTTCACAGCAGATGTCTCATGGTCTGACCGACACTGCTCTAACTCTGTCACCTTTCACAGCAGATGTCTCATGGTCTGACCGACACTGCTCTAACTCTGTCAACTTTCACAGCAGATGTCTCATGGTCTGACCGACAC
This sequence comes from Oncorhynchus nerka, assembly GCF_034236695.1. Classification (NCBI taxonomy): domain Eukaryota; kingdom Metazoa; phylum Chordata; class Actinopteri; order Salmoniformes; family Salmonidae; genus Oncorhynchus; species Oncorhynchus nerka. The sequence goes on along the minus strand of NC_088402.1, from coordinate 72,721,711 downwards.
TGCTCTAACTATGTCACCTTTCATAGCAGATGTCTCATGGTCTGACCGACACTGCTCTAACTCTGTCACCTTTCACAGCAGATGTCTCATGGTCTGACCGACACTGCTCTAACTCTGTCACCTTTCACAGCAGATGTCTCATGGTCTGACCGACACTGCTCTAACTATGTCACCTTTCATAGCAGATGTCTCATGGTCTGACCGACACTGCTCTAACTCTTCACAGCAGATGTGGAAGTGCAACATTGGTGGATGCGGTAGATTGAGACGCAGCCAACGAAAAACAAACTAATATCTCTAGTTTAAACTGACACATTTTTTATTTATTTTTAAATTAAGCTAATTAATTTCCGCGGGGTCAGCGGACATCAACTCTCGGGGGTGTTAACAATATATTTCCATATTGAAGCCATGCGGTTAGGTTTCTTACAATGTTGACAGCAGACATGTTCAACATATTTATATTTATGGATAGGCCTACGTACATTTAGTTTTTTTTTCTGTAGGCAATTTAACAAACTAGGCTATAACGGACTAACATTCGAATTGGAGTTGATGACAATGCGGGAACATAAAATAACGTAAATAGACAACATGAAGCAACCACATATTTAGCCATGGAACACATTCTGATTGGCAGTGTGGCCAGTTCTGAAGTTTGTCATTTCCACTTTGAAATTTCAGACTTGATTTTCCCTTACAAAATAATGTATCAACTCCGACAACAATGCCCATTAATTATAATCCACATAATAATTCACATTTACTTTTGCTGCAGTGTAATATTCCTGCTGTAGTAAACTGGCTCAAATAAAGGCACTAAACTTGCCGACCCCTCTTTCCTGTTAAGTGTGTTCGGGTATGTTGGCCACACCTGACATTAATGAGTTCTTGTTTTCTTTGAAATGGGGTCTGTTTGAGTAGATTAAAATGAATAACTTTGTATGAGTTAAAAGAACATGGCATGCTAGCTTCATCCTTGTGGCACAGTGAACTAATTCCAAGGATAGGGAACAGAAGATCATAGGTTCTAATCTCACTGATGCTGTGCCACAATAAAAAATAAAATGTGTTTGCATAATTAATGCTTAAGCAAATGAATTTCCATGTGTCATATCTGTGCTTGGAGTTCAAAACAGTTAACCCGAACAAAGCTAGCAGTCTAATTACCCTCAAATGACCTTAATTTCCGTTCTCATTCCATAAATTAAACCTGTCAGGGAACCATAGTAAAACATTCTCAGAACCTCCCTGCAACCTAAAAATGTACAATCCCAGAACAGGCAAAATGTCCACTTCCATTCTCAGAATGTTTAAAAAGCAGTCAGGAAACACATGGCTTCTTTCCCAGAACCAATGGGAAACCAAAAACGTAAGTTCCAAGGAACCAAATGTGCCAGCTGGACTGAGACTAGTAGAGTTGAGCCTTTATAGTTGTAATTGACCAGGTTAAACACTCAACAGACTTCTCAATAATGTACACACAGACAGAAAATCAAACCCACAATAGACCTACTCTTTTCTTGTAAAATAATCAAAATGTTTCCCTTTATGGATCTGCCGGTGAAGCACTCGGTCTAGTGTGGCCTGGATAGTCTCATCATTATAGTGTCATCACAGCATGATGATACTATAAACACAACCAGTGTCATTCTTTAACCCTATTGGGTATATAGCCTGGACCCAGACACACACAACAACAGCGTTCTGATCTGAGGTCATAGTAGAGTTGTGACATCAAGCCTTAGGGAACCACGGTGATCTTGACAAAAACAGGAGGACTAGTGTGACTTGTGTTGTGTTGGCATGGTTACTCACAGGAAGAGGATGATACCGGTATTGGACATAGCGTATGCTAATCCCAGAATTCCACTGCCCATGATGGCATTGCTGAGATTGAAGATGGACATTCCAAATGATGTCTTACCCTCAAACTAGGGTGGGAAAAAAAGGAAAGAATCACACACACAATCTGAAACACAATACAGTATCTAGCTTTAGTTGTAACATTTTACATAAAGTTATTTTTATATCACAATATAATTACTCTCATACAACAGACCTCTGATGCTTACACTAATGACCTTTAAACTAAGGCTGAGCACTCACATCAGTGAACTGAGGTGCCTTTATTCCTGGCCTCGTCCCTGGCAGGAACTCATCCCGCTCTGCCATAAACTCCAGACCATCAAACCTTGTGCGAAAAGAAACACATTTAAAAACATGAAAGCTGTGGTCCCACTGTGGCACTACACATGGATATAACAAAATCCCAATGGCATGGCTGTGAGTAATTATATGCAGACAGGTATAGCCTGTTGATGCATTTGTGTTCAGTGTTAGGGTATATGGTGTAGCCAGAGACTTACCCTTCTTCTAAATTCAGCTTATCTGGGCCAAGGTCTCTGCTATGTTGCCCGTTCATCTTTTGGAGCTCCATACTTCTCCCTACATCCATGGCTGTGCTGGGAATGAAGATCACATGGGCTAAGAAAGAGCCAAGTCTCAAATGCAACCTATGGAAATTCTGCCTCAGATTGTTATTTTGTAATACTTGAAGGGGGTTCTAAAGTGAGCAGAGGAACACGACCAACATGTTATAGCAATCTGGTGCCCAACTGTATAGTCGTTGACATACACAATCATTGGTTGATGCATGCAACATCTAAGCAGTGAAGGCGACCAATACCTGCAGTGCTGCTCGTGGCAACGTCACTGAGTCTACCTTTAAATTCAAGTCAATCTCAGTGTGATGTGACAGATTCAGAAGCTTTAAAATGGAACATAATTCATGATGGTTTTTATTTGAGTTAGTTTTGTAGTCGAAGATAGTATTTTCAGTATCAGTTTTGTTTTTCAAACGGGTTTGTCAATTATTTTATTTTGGTTTTCTAAATAGTTTTTTATGATTAGTTTTTGTTTCAGTGCCAGTTTTAGTTTACTATAATAACCTTGATACTTTGTTAAACAAACACCTGAAGGATAACTGTTTGACGGTCTATATTTGGCTTTTAGAATAAACGAGAAGTTGTGGGTTGCCAGACAGAAAGTCTGTTGTGGAAAGCAGCGATCTAATGTGGAAAACATGGTACGGGTGTAAGAAGAATCTAACAACTGGCATCAGGATAAAGCTAATGAAATGTATAAAGTCATGACATTGGACTAAACCTAAACCGTGGCAGCTGTTTGAATCAACTATTCAATCTCACCTGACCAGTCAGTAGTTTACTTATGACCATGGAAAGGAAAGGCCTCTGGGTTCGGAGAGAAATGCTGGACAGTGAACACAATGCTAAACATGATTGATTTTTAGCATCATCTCAAAGAACTTCTTTCACCCTCAATCATACAGGACTGTGCTCTCTGTGTGACATTTAACATGAGATAACTGTACTTGTAGTGTAGGTTGTTTTGAGGATCACTCTTAGACTGAGGAACCAGACCCAACTATCCTAACAATTGTTTGACGAACCAAAGAGCGTCCACAACACGGAAAACCTATTGACAAGATAAAGGGAAATACTGTTGAAGCATGGGGAGAAATGTAAAGCTGTTTAAAACGTATGTGCCGGGAAAAGCTTTAAATAACAACTGTTGTCAAAGGACTTAATGTTATGCTAATCTGCTCTGGGCAACACAACGCAAGCATGGAGAGTAGTTCCTGTGATCACAATTCACACTCCCTACTCTCACTGCCACTGTGTCATGGGTCGGAGCCCTAAACTCTCTCAACTCTGATGGCCTCTGACCCCTAACCTTTGGGGACTGACTGCCTCTATGGACATTGTGTCATGAAAGCATGAACCTGACTGAAACTTCCCTAATCACTGAAAAATCCCTCTTCACTAGAAACAGAGCATGTTACTGGCTGTAGTCCAACAGTAGTAATCTATCAGGAAGGCAATAATGGGCTGCTGTGAAAAGACCACTAATTAAGAGTTAGTTAGTGTTAGCCCCAGGTGCCTAGCTTACTAGCTTCAAGGAAAACCAGACCAGAACAGCTTCCTAACCAAATGTTTCACTTCCTAGGAACCACCATGATCAACCAAAACACAACAAACAAGGCCCAGGATTGGTGCATTTATAACCAATTGTCTGTCTGCGATGTACTCACATAAGAGTTTTGTCTTTGGCTTTGGTAAATGTTTTATTGTATTACCAAAAATTGGGGTGAATCACAGTTGTCATTTGAGTTTGTTATGGTTGTTGTTAATTATGAACTAACTATACAAGGCTGTCATTTGAAAAATCAACAACATTAACAGTTTACTATGGGTCATATATGCTTTTTATCCTTTTGAAAATGAGACAAACTAGACAGAACTGGTTGGCTACTAGTTAGCTACCAGTTCTGTTTTAGTGTATTTGTAATGAGCAGGAAAGAGACCATGACTCCATCCTTTAATGAAGGGTTGATCACCCAGGGTTTATAAACCAACCACATATGAAACATTTAATTTCAGTCATTTAGCAGATACTCTTGTTCAGAGCGACTTACAGGAACAATTAAGGTTAAGTGCCTTACTCAAGGACACATCGACAGAGTTTTTACCTAGTTGACTTGGGAATTCGAACCAGCAAACTTTTGGTTACTGGCCCAACGTTCTTATCCACTAGGCCACCCAAAGATTCTTTACAAAAAACACCTCCAAACATGCTTATAACCTATTCCTTTGAAACGCTACGCCAGTATTGCCAAATAACATTACAGCATGTGGTCTATGTGAACAGTTAATAAAACAGTGTCTGATACTACCAGTTTACTAAGCTATTAAGACATTAGTAGATAAAACCACCAGTGTGCCATGAGACTCCCAGTCCAGTCCACCACAGTAGCAGTGCTGTGCTTCAGACTCCTAACACATGTCCTTCTGATGCAAGACCGCCTCTCTATTGACAGTTGCCCTTCCCTTGTTTTAATAGCTCACAATACTACTACAACAGTCTACTACAACTCACACAGCTACTTACTCAGATAGTGGAGAGGAACTTCTGTTTCCTTTACCCTAAAATGGATATCCCTTTATAATCCACCAATTTCTGTGTTCTTAACATCCACTGGGGACTTTTTTCCCCTCTATAAAGCTCCTAGGGCTGAGGAAGGGAGACAGAGAGAGAGCTTAGGACATGCTTGAGAGGTAGCAAGGGAGAGGGAGTCTGATAACAACCCCTCCCCTCTTTAACCCTATGTTAAACCTGTCTGTTCTTTCACAGGTAGTGTTGACTTCCAGCCTGATTGAAAATAGAATCTAGTGGTAGCTACAGGTCTACATTCAAGAGATCATGTTTAACTTTATGGATGTGACAAGAGCAAAACATTTACCGTATATTTTCCATATTTATGGTCCATAACTATGAAACAACATGGAAGCCAACAGTACAGTATAATGATGGGGAACAAAGTAATACTATCAAAATGAGTAGTAAGCGGTGCCATTTGAGGTGTTCTGAAAGAAAGTGTGGGTGGTACTGGGTAGATGGGGACAGCGAGGGAGTTGCATCCTGCTAGAATAGATCAAGGCCACATCGCCTTAATTAGCTTAGGAGATAAGTGCTTTTTTAAGGTTACCTGCATGTACTTCTGCTTTAAGACTGTAAACATTCCACACGCTAACACTTGATCATGTGCCTGAACACAGATGGACACACATTTAGGCCTACGTAGACAGAGACAAGCAGTGTTGAACTGAATACATAGATGAAATGATCTTACAATCCTTGGGTTCTGCTTGGGAGAATGCCAAACCTCTCATCCAGCCTTAGAACACATGCAACATGTGCTGTAGGTCATTTATTTAGCTGTTAAAGAGGACATGGACTAGTCTGTCTATGTTCTGGTATGTGTAGTTTAACTCAATGGTGGCAACGTAAGTTCAAAGTAAGTCAGTCAGAGATATGAGTTTTGCCAGCACACCCAACCAACACCCACATTCTCTTTATCTACCAATGACATACAGTATGTTTCTTGATGTGTTGTAAGAGGGTCACCACTACCACCAATACAAAAAGAAAACAGTTTGCATTGAGTGAAAGGGACACTTTCAAACACATGTAGGTGCAGTACCAGGCTATGAAACCAGAGGTACAGAATATGACCAGAGGGGTTGCTGGTTCAAATGGAGCATCATTGGACTAAAAAAGTAGAGTAGGAATGGAAAAAGTATCCACAAGCATTCCATAACCATCAAATCAAATATTTCACTTTGTTCAGGTCCATTGCAGTATGTTCTTCTAGTGTTCGACAATTGTAAATCATCCTTCTGAAATTTGACTGACTTCACCACAGCATTTCTTTAGACGAGGGCTGATATTCAATCAAAACTGCATTTCGGTTAACACACAATGAATATGAATGAGTCTGTTCTGTTTAATTAAAACATCAACAACAAAATCATATTAAATTATGCATGGTTTTCCCAGTGCATGTCATCTCAGTACGTATAACCAAATTGAATGTCACATAAAGAATAACTTTAAATAATCTGAACTCAAATTTACAGTTTACGTCATCGTAATTACTTTTAAGGTTGTTACTATCGCTACTATTGCTAAATTCAATTTCAAGACCCACATGGCAGACAGCAGCATGGTGTCAGATAGTAGACAGCAGGAAATGTTTTTGTACTCACCTCCCAACTGGGCCAGACAGCTCCTCAGACCACCACTGCCTAGGCAAAACACAACCGTTGAGCCTCCCACTTATGGGTATATATGTGTGCGTGTGTGTGTGTGCATGTGTCTTCAATATAGAATCTGTAACATCTAATGCCACAAAGGGATGACTATGAACAGACAGTGGGACAGCAGCAAGTTAGTTTGTATTCCTGTAACAATAACCTACTGTATGTAATGAAATACATTCTGTTTCTGAAATGTACCCCTGACAATGCAGTGATATCCACTTTGCAGCTCATGTTTTTTATACCTGTGCTGCAGCATAGGGAAACTTTTTAACAACTGTCTTTACAACCTTGCCGGAGGACAAACTAGTTTGTTATCAAGGACAAATGAGTGTACTATTTTAAGAACCTAGTTTGCTAGGTTTCTCACGTTCTCACGTTTGCTAGTAAATCGTGTGTAGAGACGGACCAAGGCGCAGCGAAGGTTGAGTTCCACATCTTTATTTCTAAGTGAAACTTAAGCAAAACAAAAACAAACAATAAACAACCAACGAAACGTGACTAAGTGGTGCACAAACACAAAACAATATTCCACAAACACAGGTGGGAAAAACAACTACTTAAATATGATCCCCAATTAGAGACAACGATTACCAGCTGCCTCTAATTGGGAATCATACAAAATCACCAACATAGAAAAACAAAGCTAGAAACCCACATAGAAATAATAAACTAGACTAATCCCCAGTCATGCCCTGACCTACTCTACCATAGAAAATAAGGTCTCTCTATGGTCAGGACGTGACAAAGCAAGACTGGTGTGGTAACCATACAAATAAAATGTATAGTATAACTTTATTGTGGTAACGCAATACTATTCTTTTAGGGATGACAATGGCACAGAGGAGGTGAAGCCCCTCTTCATGGTCAAGATGCTCCTGCTGGTCATGATGAGGGTGAGGCCTTCCATTCACACAACACGGCCCATCTCAGCCATATAGCCATGGATGGCCAACCTGACTCTAGTTTTACCCTGAATCAGTAGCCAAATAGTGTCCACAATATAATCCCTGGTAGTTTGACCTCATCCCTGGTAATCTGATCTCATCCCTAGTAGTGTGATCTCATCCCTAGTAATCTGACCTCATCACTGGTAGCTTGACCTCATTCTTGGTAATCTGACATCCCTGGTAATCTGACCTCATCCCTGGTAGTTTGACCTCATTCCTGGTAATCTGACATCCCTGGTAGTCTGAACCTATCCCTGGTAGTGTGACCTCACCCCTGGTACCTTGACCTCATCTCTGGTAGTTTGACCTCATCCCTGGTAATCTGACCTCATCCCTGCTAGTTTAACATAATTTCTTGTAATCTGACATCCCTGGTAGTCTGACCTCATCCCTGGTAGTGTGACCTCATCCCTGTTAGCTTGATCTCATCTCCAGTAGTTTGACCTCATCCCTGGTAGTTTGACATCATCCATGGTAGTCTGACCTCATCCATTATAATCTGACCTCATCCCTGGTTATCTGACCTCATCCTTGGTAATCTGACCTCATCCCAAGGTACTGTGACCTCATCCCTGGTAGCTGCAAACGGGGGATGACAGCCCTGCTTTCATAAGCCATTAATTGATCTGTTACTTTTATAACACTGCAAACCATTAGTTGCAACATTTTATTGAAGTCTTCATTATTTGTTAATCAAATTAAAAGTTGTGGTTTAAGTATTTAAAGATGTAAAATAAAATACATGATTTGAATTTGAATAAGTGTGTCAGCCTCTCCACTAATCAAAATCAAATAAAAATGGCAAAGGTCCATAAAGATGGACAACTTTAGATAGATAGTTTGCATAGATTGTCTAGATGTGTCAAATTTTTTCAAAAACGCTTTCAAGGGGGCCTTGACTGTCACGCCTTGGTCATAATGTTTTGTGTTTTTCGTTATATATTTTGGTCAGGCCAGGGTGTGACATGGGTTATGTGTTGTGTTCGTATTGGGGTTTTATAGCATTGGGATTGTGTATGATTAGGGGTGTGTCTAGTTAGGCTTGGCTGCCTGAGGCGGTTCTCAACCAGAGTCAGGTGATTCTCGTTGTCTCGGATTGGGAACCGTATTTAGGTAGCCTGAGTTTCACTTTGTATTTGTGGGTGATTGTTCCTGTCTCAGTGTAGTGTTCACCAGATAGGCTGTAATAAGTTTCACGTTCCGTTTGTTTTTTGTATTCTATAGTTATTTCATTCATTAAAGACATGAGTAACCACCACGCTGCATTTCGGTCCTCTCTTTCAACAAACGAAGAACGCTGTTATATTGACTCCAGTTCCATACAAGACATTAATGTTTCTCACATGAAAACAGCTGTTAACATGACAAACAGTACATACAGATGTAGGATCTTAATTTGACCAGAATTGTCAAAACCAAATAATCCAGAAGCAACATGATTTGAAGGTTTAGTCAATGTTGCGTCACTGTGGATGGCTATTAACTGGCCAAATCCACAAATAATCACATTTTATTAAAGAACGTCATTTTCATGGAATGTGCACTAAGTTACCTGTGGCGGTCAGTGCCATTTAGGATGAGGGATGACAATTTGTTTTCATGAGCATGGACTTATTTCTATTACAGCATATTGGATGACTCTCATTCATATTCCATTCAGCCTAAGTTAGAATACCTCATGATAAACTGCAGACCATACTATTTACCAAGAGAGTTTTAATCTACATTTTTCATAGCTGTGTATTTACCATCACAAACTGATGCTGGCACTAAAACCGCACTCAACGGGATGTGTAGGGCCATAAGCAAACAAGAAAATGCACATTCAGAGGCAGCGTTTCTTGTTGACAATGATTTTAATGCAGGAAAACTGAAATCCGTTTTACCTTGTTTTTACCAACATGTCAACTGTGTAACTAGAGTTGACAAAACACTAGAGAACCTTTACTCCACACAGAAACGCATACAAGGCCCTCCCTCACCCTCCCTTTGGCAAATCAGACCACAACCCTATCCTCCTGATTTCAAGCAAAAACTCAAACAGTAAGTACCAGTACCGCTTCATCAGACCACAATACAGAAGTGGTCAGACGCAGCGGATGCTAAACTACAGGACTGTTTCGCTAGCACTGTCCTGTATATGTTCTGGGATTCATCCAATAACATTGGGCTTACCACATCAGTCACTGGCTTCATTAGTAAGTGTATCGACGATGTCGTACCCTCAGTGACCGTACACACATAGCCCAACCAGAAGCCATGGATTACAGGCAACATCTGAACTGAGCTAAAGGCTAGAGCTTTGATGCCACACATACACCCACATGCTGATGCCACATATACACCCACACACACATACACCCACATGCTGATGCCACATATACACCCACACACACATACACCCACATGCTGATGCCACATATACACCCACACACACATACACCCACATGCTGATGCCACATATACACCCACACACACATACACCCACATGCTGATGCCACATATACACCCACACACACCCACATGCTGATGCCACATATACACCCACACACACATACACCCACATGCTGATGCCACATATACACCCACACACACATACACCCACATGCTGATGCCACATATACACCCACACACACATACACCCACATGCTGATGCCACATATACACCCACACACACATACACCCACATGCTGATGCCACATATACACTCACACACACATACACCCACATGCTGATGCCACATATACACCCACACACACATACACCCACATGCTGATGCCACATATACACCCACACACACATACACCCACATGCTGATGCCACATATACACCCACACACACATACACCCACATGCTGATGCCACATATACACCCACACACACATACACCCACATGCTGATGCCACATATACACCCACACACACATACACCCACATGCTGATGCCACATATACACCCACACACACATACACCCACATGCTGATGCCACATATACACCCACACACACATTCACCACATATGCTGCTGCTACTATCTATTATATATTCCGTTGCCTAGTCACTTTACCCCTACCTATATGTACATAGTTACCTCAGTTACCTTGTACCCCTGCACATTGATTCAGTACTGGTATGCCATGTATATAGCCATGTTGCTTTTACTCGTTATTGTATTTAACTATTCACCGTGTGTCACTATTCTTCCTGTTACTATTTCAATTATTATTTAAAACAAATCTTTATCTTAACTCTGCATTGTTCAGAAAAGTACCCATAAGAAAGCATTTCACTGTTAATCTACACATGTTATTTACAAAGCATGTGACATGTTATTTCATTTTATAATTGTATATATATATCTCATATGACCACTTTTTCATGAATTTGATGACATACTGTAAGCTTGAAGCCCATTTAAAAACTGTACGGGAACAAGGAAGTAGGTGAGACTTTCATAGGGTATTAAACAGTCAAAACACTAGACCTAATTAAATATCCAGTTACTTCATCATTTTTATGTGCTGCCTGAGTGAGCTCTGTCATATTAATTAGTGTTGAAATATTTATACGTTTATGATTCAAATGATGTCCCTTCACTTCACCGATTCATGTAGCCCTCTAGTCCAAGTCAGTCCCACAGAGCACCATGTACTCCAGTCAAGCCCGCTCAGCCTCAAACTCCAGACTGTTGCTCAGTAGACACTCCTCTGGTCCCGAACGGATAAAAGATGCATCTCCACTCTATATGTGGCAAACACAAACACACACGTCACATTTCCCCCCCATCCACATGAGTGTAATGTAAGATTATGAATGATACTGCAACACTCAAAATGTGTAATGACTGGTTTTGTAAAGGTTTTATGAATGCCTTGTGTATACCCCCTTCAAGTAAAGTTGAGTGTTTTTACAGCAACCAAAACCATTCTGTGATTTTATTGAACCAGGTACTTCAACAGTGTAAATAGCACACTGTGGCTTTGATTGAATCCTAACAAAGATCTAGATAACTCAAATTCAATTTCATGCTACGACATCGATCTATGATTTACACAACAGCCTAAGTCACAAGCACAGATCTCAAGTTAGGATTTTATTCGGCCCTCAGTGTTGACATTCACACAGGCTTCCAGCACTCACCACCATAGCAGAGATGAAGACTTCCCGCCCATTCCAAAGGCCACTGGGGCGCTGGGCACTGCAGTGCTTGGTTGCATTCCCCATGAGGATGTCAAACACTCGAATCTCATGGCCGTTATACAACAGCTCCTCCTATAGGGACCAAGCAATCATTACATGATCAGAACCCCTTTCAAAATTGCAGGAGGTCATCTTTATGAACTAACATCAGAAAGTAGCCAAATACAGTTAATTCGGGAAAGTATTCAGAACCCCTGAGTTTTCCCACATTTTGTTAAGTTACAAACTTATTCAAAAATTGATTAAATTGTGTTTTCTTTCTCATCCAGTGGAGCAGCCACTTTACAATAGTGCATCTAAATCTTTTAAGGGGGGTGAGAAGGATTACTTTATCCTATCCTAGGTATTCCTTAAAGAGGTGGGGTTTCAGGTGTCTCCGGAAGGTGGTGATTGACTCCGCTGTCCTGGCGTCGTGAGGGAGTTTGTTCCACCATTGGGGGCCAGAGCAGCGAACAGTTTTGACTGGGCTGAGCGGGAACTGTACTTCCTCAGTGGTAGGGAGGCGAGCAGGCCAGAGGTGGATGAACACAGTGCCCTTGTTTGGGTGTAGGGCCTGATCAGAGCCTGGAGGTACTGAGGTGCCGTTCCCTCACAGCTCCGTAGGCAAGCACCATGGTCTTGTAGCGGATGCGAGCTTCAACTGGAAGCCAGTGGAGAGAGCTGATACACAGCACAAGTCATTATGGGACCCCCTCCCCTCTACTGATACACAGGATACATTACATACATTACATTACACGGTACCCCACTTAAAACCCTCCCCTCTACTGATACACAGCACAAGTCATTATGGGACCCCACTTAAAACCCTCCCCTCTACTGATACACAGCACAAGTCATTATGGGACCCTCCCCTCTACTGATACACAGCACAAGTCATTATGGGACCCCTCCCCTCTACTGATACACAGCACAAGTCATTATGGGACCCCACTTAAACCCCTCCCCTCTACTGATACACAGCACAAGTCATTATGGGACCCCACTTAAACCCCTCCCCCTCTACTGATACACAGCACAAGTCATTATGGAACCTCACTTTAAACCCCCCCTCTCTACTGACGAACAGCTGAGTATAATCACTGTGGAACCCCACTTAAACCCCCTCCCTCTCTACTGACGAACAGCTGAGTATAATCACTGTGGAAGTGGACAACACTAAACCCCCCCTCTCTACTGATGAACAGCTGAGTATAATCACTGTGGGACCCCACTTAAACCCTCCTCTCTACTGATGAACAGCTGAGTATAATCACTGTGGAACTGGACAACACTAAACCCCTCCCTCTCTACTGATGAACAGCTGAGTATAATCACTGTGGAACTGGACAACACTAAACCCCCTCCTCTCTAGTGATGAACAGCTGAGTATAATCACTGTGAACTGGACAACACTAAACCCCTCCCTCTCTAGTGATGAACAGCTGAGTATAATCACTGTGGAACTGGACAACACTAAACCCCTCCCTCTCTACTGATGAACAGCTGAGAATAATCACTGTGGAACTGGACAACACTAAACCCCTCCCTCTCTACTGATGAACAGCTGAGTATAATCACTGTGGAACTGGACAACACTAAACCCTCCCTCTCTAGTGATGAACAGCTGAGTATAATCACTGTGGAACTGGACAACACTAAACCCCCTCCCTCTCTAGTGATGAACAGCTGAGTATAATCACTGTGGAACTGGACAACACTAAACCCCTCCCTCTCTACTGATGAACAGCTGAGAATAATCACTGTGGAACTGGACAACACTAAACCCCTCCCTCTCTACTGATGAACAGCTGAGTATAATCACTGTGGAACTGCACAACACTAAAACATGATCCTTTCCTCAGTCTATATGTTCTTCGCTCTCTGTCCCTTCCCAAGACATGATGAGAGATATTTATGTCACAAACATGCATGTACTTTTGTTGTCATGGTTTCGGTATAATCATAACAGTGGTAGCATTGCTAATATAATCATAACAGTGGTAGCATTGCTAATACAATCATAACAGTGGTAGCATTGCTAATACAATCATAACAGTGGTAGCATTGCTAATACAATCATAACAGTGGTAGCATTGCTAATACAATCATAACAGTGGTAGCATTGCTAATATAATCATAACAGTGATAGCATTGCTAATACAATCATAACAGTGGTAGCATTGCTAATATAATCATAACAGTGGTAGCATTGCTAATATAATCATAACAGTGGTAGCATTGCTAATACAATGACGAGTATGCATTGTCTGGCAGTCAAAGCTGCGCGAACTGTATTTCAAACTAGACTGTTTTACTGGTCAGTAAATCAGTAATTGTGTAGACCATCGTGCTGTTCCAGTATTCAGTGCTGTATGTGCTGAAGCTGTTGTATAGAACAGACCAAACAAACAGAGAGTCATTTTATTTATATTTTATTTGACCTTATTTAACTCGGGCAAGTCAGTTAAGAACAAATTCTTATTCACAAAGACGGCCCACTCCGGCCAAACCCAGACGACGCTGGACCAATTGTGCGCCGCCCTGTGGGACTCCCAATCACGGCCGGATGTGATACAGCCTGGATTCGAACCAGGGTGTCTGTAGTGACACCTCTAGCACTGAGATGCAGTGCCTTAGAACGCTGCGCCACTCAGGAGCCAAGTCACACAGGACATTGGTTTCAAGCGTATGTGTTATTTAAGCACACACACACACACACACACACGCACACACACCACCATTCTTGCAATAACCGATACAGCTGTTTCTACACACTGCTACACTACCCTCCCCACCTGTGTGTTGTCGACCACGACCACCTTCACTGCCTTCACTCCCCATGATATGGTCAATTAGCCTTTATATGTTAATTGTTTATGTTAATTGGTGTAAATGGGAGTTGCCTGTGGATTTCACAGACTGTAAAGTAATAAGCTGTTCATAAGATGGGAGTGGGATTTTCGGAGGGAGAAATGTATACCTGAAGAGGGAGAGGGGCTTGTATAAATGGATAAAGAGGGAGAGGGGGCTTGTAAAAATGGTTAAAGAGGGGAGAGGGGCTTGTATAAATGGATAAAGAGGAAGAGGGGCTTGTATAAATGGATAAAGAGAGGGAGAGGGGCTTGTATAAATGGATAAAGAGGGAGAGGGGCTTGTATAAATGGATAAAGAGAGGAAGAGGGGCTTGTATAAATGGATAAAGAGAGGGAGAGGGGCTTGTATAAATGGATAAAGAGGGAAGAGGGGCTTGTATAAATGGATAAAGAGAGGGAGAGGGGCTTGTATAAATGGATAAAGAGAGGGAGAGGGGGCTTGTATAAATGGATAAAGAGAGGGAGAGGGGCTTGTATAAATGGATAAAGAGGGATAGGGGCTTGTATAAATGGATAAAGAGGAAGAGGGGCTTGTATAAATGGATAAAGAGGGAGAGGGGCTTGTATAAATGGATAAAGAGGGAGAGGGGCTTGTATAAATGGATAAAGAGGGGAGAGGGGCTTGTATAAATGGATAAAGAGGGAGAGGGGCTTGTATAAATGGATAAAGAGGGAGAGGGGCTTGTATAAATGGATAAAGAGAGGGAGAAAGGCTTGTATAAATGGATAAAGAGGGGAGAGGGGCTTGTATAAATGGATAAAGAGGGAGAGGGGCTTGTATAAATGGATAAAGAGAGGGAGAAAGGCTTGTATAAATGGATAAAGAGAGGGAGAAAGGCTTGTATAAATGGATAAAGAGAGGGAGAAAGGCTTGTATAAATGGATAAAGAGGGAAGAGAGGCTTGTATAAATGGATAAAGAGGGAAGAGAGCCCTGTATAAATGGATAAAGAGGGAAGAGAGCCTTGTATAAATGGATAAAGAGAGGGAGAAAGGCTTGTATAAATGGATAAAGAGAGGGAAAAATGTGTTTTAGATATTTTTACAAAAGTATTAAAATAAAAAAACTGAAATATCACACTTACATAAGTATTCAGACCCTTTACTCAGTACTTCATAGAGTAAAGGGTCTGAATACATTGCACCAATATTTTCAGCTCTCTCCAGAGATGTTCGATCGGGTTCAAGTCTCCCGAGTGGCTCAGCGGTCTAAGGCACTGCTTCGCAGTGCTAGAGTCGTCACTACAGACACTGGTTTGATCCTGGGCTGTATCACAACCGGCCGTGATCGGGAGTCCCATAGGGTGGCGCACAATTGGCCCAGCATCGCCCTGGTTAGGGTTTGGCCGGTATAGACAGTCATTGTAAATAAGAATTTGTTCTTAACTGACTTGCCTAGTTAAATCAAGGACACTCGGAGACTTGTCCCGAAGCTAATCCTCCATTGTCTCAGCTGTGTGCTTAGGGACATCGTCCTGTTGGAAGGTGAACCTTCTCCCCAGTCTGAGGTCCTGAGCGCTCTGGAGCAAGTTTTCATCAAGGATCTCTCTGTACTTTGCTTCGTTCATCTTTTCCTCGATCCTTACTAGTCTCCCAGTCCCTTCCCCTGAAAAAAACGGCTGTATTTGTATTTATTATGGATCCCCATTAGCTGCTGCTTCCTGGGGTCCAGTAAAATCAAGGCAGTTTATACCATTTATAAAACATTACAATACATTCACAGATTTCACAACACACTGTGTGCCCTCAGGCCCCTACTCCACCACTACCACATATCTACAGTACTAAATCCATGTGTATGTATAGTGCGTATGTTATCGTGTATGTGTGTCTGTGCCAATGTTTGTGTTGCTTCACAGTCCTGCTGTTCCATAAGATGTTTTTTTTATCTGTTTTTAAATCTAATTTTACTGCCTGCGTCAGTTGCTTGATGTGAAATAGAGTTCCATATAGTCATTGCTCTATGTAGTACTGTGCGTCTCCCATAGTCTGTTCTGGACTTGGGGACTGTGAAGAGACCTCTTGTGGCATGTCTTGTGGGGTATGCATGGGTGTCCGAGCTGTGCACCAGTAGTTTAGACAGATAGCTCGGTGCATTCAACATGTCAATACCTCTCATAAATACAAGTAGTGATGAAGTCAATCTCTCCTCCACTTTCAGCCAGGTTGACACGCATATTATTAATATTAGCTCTCTGTGTCCATCCAAGGGCCAGCCGTGCTGTCTTGTTCTGAGCCAATTGCAATTTTCCTAAGTCCTTTTCTTGTTGCACCTGACCACACGACTGAACAGTAGTCAAGGTGCAACAAAACTAGGGCCTGTAGGACCTGTCTTGTTGATAGTGTTGTTAAGAAGGCAGAGCATCGCTTTATTATAGACAGACTTCTCCCCATCTTAGCTACTACTGCATCAATATGTTTTGATTCCTCACCAATCCAAGGGGATTTAACAGTTTCTACAGTAATTTTCTTAATGGGTGTGTGCTTATTAGTAACTGGAATAGGTTGTTTTATAAATGTGTCAAGTGCAGCGTCTGGTTGTTCCTCATTACACACCACAGACCAGCAAATATTCTTTACATCAACATATGAATCACTACAACACTTCTTGTATGACCTCTTATACACTATATTAGGCCCAGCCTTTGGAAATTTGGTTTTCCTAGATATGGCTATTATATTGTGATCACTACATCCTATGGATTTGGATAATGTTTTAAAGCAAATATCTGTGGCATTAGTAAATATGTGGTCAATACATGTTGATGATTTAATTAATGTGCTGTTTGTAACTACCTTGGTAGGTTGACTGCTAACCTGATCAGGTTGCCGGCACTGCCGGCACTGGTTACAGTTTGAAGTTTTTCATGGGCAGTTTGATGAATGCCAGTCAATATTTCAAATCACCCAGAACATATACTTCTCTGTTGATATCACATACATTATCAAGCATTTCACACATATTATCCAGATACTGACTGTTATCACTTGGTGGTCTATAGCAGCATCCCAAGAATGGGCTTTAGGTGAGGCAGATGAACCAGTAGCCATATTACTTCAACAGTATTTAACATAAGATCGTCTCTAAGCTTTACAGGAATATGGTTCCTAATACATCCTTATCATTTATCGCCCCTCCAGGTTCCTCGGAGAGTTCATCAATGAGCTTGATGCCTTGATAAGCTCCTTTCCTGAGGACGGCTCACCTCTCACAGTTCTGGGCGACTTTAACCTCCCCACGCCTACCTTTGACTCATTCCTCTCTGCCTCCTTCTTTCCACTCCTCTCCTCTTTGACCTCACCCTCTCACCTTCCCCCCCTACTCACAAGGCAGGAAATACGCTCGACCTCATCTTTACTAGATGCTGTTCTTCCACTAACCTCGTTGCAACTCCCTCCAAGTCTCCGACCACTACCTTGTATCCTTTTCCCTCTCGCTCTCATCCAACACTTCCCACACTGCCCCTACTGGATGGTATCGCGCCGTCCCAACCTTCGCTCTCTCTCCCCCGCTACTCTCTCCTCTTCCATCCTATCATCTCTTCCCTCTGCTCAAACCTTCTCCAACCTATCTCCTGATTCTGCCTCCTCAACCTCCTCTCCTCCCTTTCTGCATCCTTTGACTCTCTATGTCCCCTATCCTCCAGGCCGGCTCGGTCCTCCCTCCCGCTCCGTGGCTCGACGACTCATTGCGAGCTCACAGAACAGGGCCCGGGCAGCCGAGCGGAAATGGAGGAAAACTCGCCTCCCTGCGGACCTGACATCCTTTCACTCCCTCCTCTCTACATTTTCCTCTTCTCTCTCTGCTGCTAAAGCCACTTTCTACCACTCTAAATTCCAAGCATCTGCCTCTAACCCTAGGAAGCTCTTTGCAACCTTCTCCTCCCTCCTGAATCCTCCTCCCTCCCCCTCCTCCTCTCTGCAGATGACTTCGTCAACCATTTTGAAAAGAAGGTCGACGACATCCGATCCTCGTTTGCTAAGTCAAACGACACCGCTGGTTCTGCTCACACTGCCCTACCCTGTGCTCTGACCTCTTTCTCCCCTCTCTCTCCAGATGAAATCTCGCCTTGTGACGGCCGGCCGCCCTACAACCTGCCCGCTTGACCCTATCCCCTCCTCTCTTCTCCAGACCATTTCCGGAGACCTCCTCCCTTACCTCACCTCGCTCATCAACTCATCCCTGACCGCTGGCTACGTCCCTTCCGTCTTCAAGAGAGCGAGAGTTGCACCCTTCTGAAAAAAACCTACACTCGATCCCTCCGATGTCAACAACTACAGACCAGTATCCCTTCTTTCTTTTCTCTCCAAAACTCTTGAACGTGCCGTCCTTGGCCAGCTCTCCCGCTATCTCTCTCAGAATGACCTTCTTGATCCAAATCAGTCAGGTTTCAAGACTAGTCATTCAACTGAGACTGCTCTTCTCTGTATCACGGAGGCGCTCCGCACTGCTAAAGCTAACTCTCTCTCCTCTGCTCTCATCCTTCTAGACCTATCGGCTGCCTTCGATACTGTGAACCATCAGATCCTCCTCTCCACCCTCTCCGAGTTGGGCATCTCCGGCGCGCCCACGCTGGATTGCGTCCTACCTGACAGGTCGCTCCTACCAGGTGGCGTGGCGAGAATCTGTCCTCCACACCACGTGCTCTCACCACTGGTGTCCCCAGGGCTCTGTTCTAGGCCCTCTCCTATTCTCGCTATACACCAAGTCACTTGGCTCTGTCATAACCTCACATGGTCTCTCCTATCATTGCTATGCAGACGACACACAATTAATCTTCTCCTTTCCCCCTTCTGATGACCAGGTGGCGAATCGCATCTCTGCATGTCTGGCAGACATATCCGTGTGGATGACGGATCACCACCTCAAGCTGAACCTCGGCAAGACGGAGCTGCTCTTCCTCCCGGGAAGGACTGCCTGTTCCATGATCTCGCCATCACGGTTGACAACTCCATTGTGTCCTCCTCCCAGAGCGCTAAGAACCTTGGCGTGATCCTGGACAACACCCTGTCGTTCTCAACTAACATCAAGGCGGTGGCCCGTTCCTGTAGGTTCATGCTCTACAACATCCGCAGAGTACGACCCTGCCTCACACAGGAAGCGGCGCAGGTCCTAATCCAGGCACTTGTCATCTCCCGTCTGGATTACTGCAACTCGCTGTTGGCTGGGCTCCCTGCCTGTGCCATTAAACCCCTACAACTCATCCAGAACGCCGCAGCCCGTCTGGTGTTCAACCTTCCCAAGTTCTCTCACGTCACCCCGCTCCTCCGCTCCCTCCACTGGCTTCCAGTTGAAGCTCGCATCCGCTACAAGACCATGGTGCTTGCCTACGGAGCTGTGAGGGGAACGGCACCTCAGTACCTCCAGGCTCTGATCAGGCCCTACACCCAAACAAGGGCACTGCGTTCATCCACCTCTGGCCTGCTCGCCTCCCTACCACTGAGGAAGTACAGTTCCCGCTCAGCCCAGTCAAAACTGTTCGCTGCTCTGGCCCCCCAATGGTGGAACAAACTCCCTCACGACGCCAGGACAGCGGAGTCAATCACCACCTTCCGGAGACACCTGAAACCCCACCTCTTTAAGGAATACCTAGGATATGATAAAGTAATCCCTCTCACCCCCCCTCCCCCTGAAAAGATTTAGATGCACTACTGTTCCACTGGAGGTCATAAGGTGAATGCACCAATTTGTAAGTCGCTCTGGATAAGAGCGTCTGCTAAATGACTTAAATGTAATGTAAATGTAATATAGACCACAACACCACCTCCGTTGGCATTTCTGTCTTTTTGGTAGATGTTATAACCATGTATTGCTACCACTGTATCATCAAAGATATTATCTAAGTGAGTTTCAGAGATAGTCAGAATATGAATGTTATCTGTTACAAGCAAGTTATTGACTTCATGGACCTTGTTTCTTAGGCTACTTATGTTAATAAGTAACTTATGTTAATAAGTAGCCACCAGAGAGGGAGACAGGACCGAGGACGAAGACGCAAGTACCTCCGGATCCGATCTTGATTGGGAAGCCACCAAGGACGAAGGCGCCGGAACCTCTGGATCTAGAGCTGCAATGCTGTTTCTGGTCTGTGTCAGTTCCGGGCTCAACATCTCCATGGAGACCCCCGTTGCCAGAGGCCGCCTTTTTCGACTTCCATGGCGAGTGACATACCTCCATGGCTGGTTGGTTGGGTCGAGGACAGCTCCGTTTTCCAGGGAAGGGGGAGACCCCTTCAGGGATAGAATTAACAAAAATGTATTCTCAGCAAGCACACCAATTGATCGTTCCGCTTTTCCTCCAACATGGACTTTTTTTGGCACCATTGTTCGGTGCGGCTGGGGGGGAGCAGGAGCGGCTGGGGGGGAAGAAGAGGAGGGGAAGGAAGCACGCCTTATGACCAGAGTACAGGTCCAGAGGGGAAGGCCGCAAGGAAGGAGGAGGAGCAAGAAGCGGCGGATGGAAGAGAGAAGGAAACGGAAGGCACGGGAGTAGGAGAACCAGGAAAAGCGGCGGAAGAAGGCAACCGAGTGGAGGAGCATGAGAGAGAAGAAAGCGAGGGAGGAGTGTTGGAGAAGGAGACGGTGGAAGAGCAAGTGGACTGGGGGGAAAGTGCCCTGGTGGAAGAGATGAGGGGTATGGTGGAGGAAATTTCATCTTGGTTTCGCCTGTAGCATCAGTTTTGTGGCACTCACAGATAATATCCTTGCAGATTTGGAAACGTCAGAGTGTTTTCTTTCCAAAGCTGTCAATTATATGGGGCGGCAGCGTAGCCTAGTGGTTAGAGCATTGGACTAGGAACCGGAAGGTTGCGAGTTCAAACCCCCGAGCTGACAAGGTACAAATCTGTCGTTCTGCCCCTGAACAGGCAGTTAACCCACTGTTCCCAGGCCGTCATTGAAAATAAGAATGTGTTCTTAACTGACCTGCCTGGTTAAATAACAGTAAAAAAAAAAAAAAATGCATAGTCGAGCATCTTTTCGTGACAAAATATCTTGTTTAAAACGGGAACGTTTTTTTTATCCATAAATTAAAAGAGCACCCCCTATATCCAAGAAGTTAAGGTGAGGATTAGGGCTTTTATAATAGGGTATTGCAAGAGGAAAAAAAGGGAGGAGAGGAGGGAGGTGGATCGTATCCAAAGGTTAATTGAACTCGAGTACGAGGCAGGCAACCTCGGCGGGTCGTTTGACTGGGAGAGATCCGCAACCCTAAAGGCGCTGCTCAGGGAGTTGCAGGAGCGGAAGGCTAGAGCTTTCCTGGAGCGTGCGCATAGTGGCTTTCTAGAACACAATGAGACTTGTTCTGCTATGTTCTTTAAGTAGGTTAGGGCCAGACAGAGTAGGAAGGTAATGCATGGCGTTAGGAAAGAAAATGGTAGTATAGTTATAGAAACAGAGGATATGGTCAGGGTGACAACTGATCATTTCCAAGGTTTATTTAAGGAAAGGGAAATAGATGTAGAGCAGGGAAATGTGTTTTTAGAACACTTGTCCAGGCGGTTGCCGGAGGACATTAGAGAAGTGATGGAGGCCCAGATTTCACTAGAAGAGGTTGAGAGCGCTCTTAGGAGGATGGGAAAAGGGAAGGTGCCTGGGATGGATGGGCTGCCGGTTGAGTTTTATCTCAAGTTTTGGGGTATACTTGGACCAGTGGTCCTCGAAGTCTTGAAGGCCATCCTTGAGACGGGGGTCCCAGGGGGATCAATGGCTGTTGGTGTGCTGTCACTTTTATATAAAAAGGGGGAAGTAACAGACCTTGGCAACTGGCGGCCGTTGACCATGCTGTGTGTAGATTACAAGCTACTTGCAAAGGTTTTAGCAGACCGGTTGCGCACAGCCCTTCCCTACGTCGTCCATGAGGATCAGACGTGCGGGGTAGAGGGCCACTCTATTAGATGGAACCTACAGTTAATCAGGGACTCCATCGCTTGGGTTGAAGATAGAGGACTGCCTTTAATGGTAGCAGCGCTAGATCAGGCGAAAGCCTTTGATCGCGTGAATAGATCATTTTTATTCAGAGTGTTAGGTTGATTAGGATTTGGGGAGAAGTTCATAGGATGGATTCGTACATTATATGTCGGAGCGGGGTGCCGAGTTAGTGTAAATAGTCACTTGGGTGACGTTTTTGACCTCTCGTCTGGGGTCAGGCAGGGGTGCCCACTCTCGGCTCTCCTCTTCGTTCTGTACATGGAGCCTCTGGGGGCTGCCATTAGGGAAGACACAGGGGTGGAAGGCTTGTTGATCCCTGGAAGTGGTGGGCTGTGTGTTAAGATGACGCAGTATGCTGACGACACTTCCTTGCTGCTGTGCAAGGACTCGTGCCTGACAAGGTCCCTTGCCATCTTTGGGGATTTCACCCGAGCGTCGGGAGCGGTTCTGAACCATGCAAAGTCTTCAGTCAAGTTTTTCGGAAGATGGCGTGGTAGAACGGATGTGCCCGGGGGGTTATCTCTCTGTGAGGGGGCCCTGAGGATTCTCGGGGTCCATTTTGAGACTTCCGGCTCAGCGACGCTAAACTGGAACATGCGCAATGTGGAAGGCTAGGTATTTGTCTTTTATGGGCAAAGTCCTGGTCCTAAAGGTGGATGTGTTGCCGTCTCTTTTGTATTTGGCGTACATCTACCCATTGCCGGCTTGTCTGAGGAGGCCTCTAGTGAGGCTTGTGTTTCAGTTTATGTGGAGTGGCAGGTGCGAGTGGGTCGCCAGGGCACGCATGCTCTGTCCCATCGGGGAGGGAGGTAGGGGGGTACCACATTTCCCCCTCAAGCTGGACGCAATTTTTGTTTCTTTCTTGTTAACGGAGCTTGCTCATCCAGTGATACACCTGTCCAGGACTCGTAATGGTGTGGTCTAACACGGGTCCTCGGGCGGAACAGCTGCCGTGGCACTTTGGTCATGCAGCCAAGTGGTTGCGTGCGCACCCTGAGGTTGAAGTTGCCCGAGTAGGTTTAGATCACAGGCACCTGTACGAGGAGGTCAGAAAGGCAGGGAGTCCGGCGCCTGTAGTGGGCATCTCGGAAGTGGTCTGGGAGGGAGTGCAGGCGTGTGGTCTGGACAACAGGCTCAAGGACCTGAATTGGTTGAGCCTCCATAAGTGCTTGCCGGTACGTTCCATCATGTACCGGTATAGTTTGGTGCAATCCCCCACCTGTCCAAGATCCTCTTGTGGCAGGGAGGAGACTGTGTGCCATGTCTTTTGGGACTGTGCCTTTGCCGGAGTAGTATGGGCTAGGGCACGGGTGTTGTTAGGTTTGGTAAGGGGGGATTTTGTATTGACGTGGGCCAGGTTAGAGAGAGGTGTAGGGAGAGCGAGAGGGACGGATAGGGACAGGTTTCTGCTCTGGCTTCTCATGAGTCTCTTTAAACGGGGCTGTGGGAAGCAAGGCAGAACATGGTGAAGACAGGGAGAGATTGGGGGTGGAAGGGATAGTGAGGAGGGTGGAAGGAGATTTGAGGGGAGGATGAAGAGGGAGGAGAGGAAGTGGGGGCAGCATGCTGCTCGGGAGAGGTGGAAGGGGGGTTTAGGGCTGGGTGTCATTTAGATTTGTAAGGGGATAGATTAGGGACGGGAGATAGGGAAAGGTAGTTTGTAGGGTGACGGGGAGGGAAGATGCTCCCCTGAGGTTTTGTTTGGGGTTTTTGTTTTGTTTAGTTAAATTAAAATACCATTGTTGGAGTATGTATGAAAATTATGAGTTGTAAAGAATGAATGGTATTGAAGGTAATAAATTATTTTTTATAAAAAAAAAAAATAAGGCTGTTTTTAGGTTTTCACGTTACGTTTATTGTTTTTGTATTGTTCATGTTTATCTTTTATTAAACATGTATCGAAATAACCACGCTGCATTTTGGTCCTCCTCTTCTTCGACGGAAGAAAACCTTAACACAAAGACAACTACCCACAAAATACAAAAGGAAAAAAGGCTGCCTAAGTATGATTCCCAATCAGAGACAACAGTAGACAGCTGTCCCTGATTGAGAACCATACCCGGCAAAAACATAGAAACACAGAACATAGAGTTTCCCACCCGAGTCACACCCTGACCAACCAAACATAGAGAATAAAAAGATCTCTACGGTCAGGGCGTGACATCTCCAAACTTCTTTTTGTTTTGTTTTAAATTCTCTAGAACTAATTTCGGTAGCATTTTGGCATGTTTTTCTACAGATTTAGAACATGAAAATGTATAAATTTATAGAGCAAACATAATCCCTTAACTCTAGCACAGCAAATACTTCAATTGTTAAAGCATATGTTGCAGAACAGTGATTAAAATATATTATTATAAATTTGATAATATATTATTATAAAATTGACAAAAAAAGATTCACTCCATCAGCGACTGAGCTGACAAGCCACTGACAGAGTTGACGACAGATCAAAACAGACATATTTTTGCCTCAAAAAATGTAAGTTCAGTACAAACATTTGTAAAATATAGAAACTGATTCATTTGAAAATCTCCAATAAAAACACAACCCTTCCATCAGATCTTGCAGATATATCAGCCCTCTGACGGAGTTGAAGCTAGACAAAAATCTGACAGAGTTTGTTGCTTTATTTAGTTAAAACTTAATTAAATGTAACATATTTTAAACAATATTCATATTCTATCGAGCAGATGGAGTTGACAGTTCATGGTTGTGAACATGGGGATTTCAATATTGTTTGTTTAAATCTATCATTACAGATTAATATAGGATTTTTGACAAATCTGAACGAGTTGACCAAATCTCCGGACACATCTTTTAGAAATCACAGTTTTGAGAGAAATAATCTTTAAAGCCACAGAGGGCTAATTTGAACACTTATTTGTAAAGTTTGAAATTGGGGTTCCAGACAAGGGCATTTCCAGGCATAGAGCCCCACCCCCAAAATCCCCAAACAAATCTTTCCCTTAAAAACTTACCATAGATGTAGATTTTAAGGTCAAATAATGCAGCAAAACATTTTTTTTTCAACTTGAAAAAAATCAAGTTTCCCTGCCAGACAATGATTGTCCCGACTTTCAAGAATCACTGTGAGGCTGAGAAAAAAATGCTGCAGCTAATTTCCTGTAATTCTAATCATTTATTTCATGGCTTATGACTTGTTCATATGCTACAGTACCAGTCAAAAGTTTGGACACACCTACTCATTCAAGGGTTTTTATTTAATTTGACTATTTTCTGCATCGTACTTCATTTAAACACTGTAAAAATATTTTCTATTGTGCTATTGACTGAACGTTTGTTTATTCCATGTGTAACTCTCTGTTGTTGTTTGTGTCGCACAGCTTTGCTTTATCTTGGCTAGGTCACAGTTGTAAATGAGAACTTGTTCTCAACTGGCCTACCTGGTTAAATAAAGGTCAATTTTTTTTTTTAAATCATAGAATAATAGTGAAGACATCAAAACAATGAGCTAACACATATGGAATCACATAGTAACAAAAAAGTGTTAAAGAAATCAAAATATATTTTATATTTGAGATTATTCAAAGTATCCACCTCTTTGCCTTGATGACAGCTTTGAATACTCTTGGCATTCTTCAGGTGACTGACTACCTCACGAGCTTCATGAGGTAGTCACCTGAAATGCATTTCAATTAACAGGTGTGCCTTGTTAAAAGTAAATTTTTATCAGGTGTGTTGTGACAAGGTAGCGGTGGTATACAGAAGATGGCCCTGTTTGGTAAAAGACCAAGTCTATATTATGGCAAGAACAGCTCAAATAAGCAAAGAGAAACGACAGTCCTTCATTACTTTAAGACATGAAGGTCAGTCAATGCGTAAAGTTTCAAGAACTTTGAAAGTTTCTTCAAGTGCAGTCGCAAAAACCATCAAGTGCTATGATGAAACTGTCTCTCATGAGGACCGCCACAGGAAAGGAAGACCCAGAGTTAACTCTGCTGCAGAGGATAAGTTCATTAGAGTTACCAGCCTCAGAAATTGCAGCCCAAATAAATGCTGTTCAGAGGAGACTGTGTGAATCAGGCCTTCATGGTCAAATTGTTGCCAAGAAACCACTACTAAAGGACACCAATAAGATGAAGAGACTTGCTTAGGCCAAGAAATAAAAGCAATGGACATTAGACCAGGGCAATTCTGTCAACTGCCATGTCTTTGTGAGACACAGAGTAGGTGAACAGATGATCTCCGCATGTGTGGTTCCCACCGTGATGCATGGATGAGGAGGTGTGATAGTCTGGGGGTGGTTTGCTGGTGACACTGTCTGTGATTTATTAAGAATTCAAGACACACTTAACCAACATGGCTACCACAGCATTCTGCAGCGATGGTTTGCGCATAGTGGCACTATCACTTGTTTTTCAACAGGACAATGACCCAACACACCTACAGGCTGTGTAAGGTCTATTTGACCAAGAGGGAGAGTGATGGAGTGCTGACTCAGATGATCTGGTCTCCACAATCACCTTACTTCAACCAAACTAAGATAGTTTGGGATGAGTTGGACCGCAGAGTGAAGGAAAAGCAGCCAACAAGTGCTTAGCATATATGGGAACTCCTTCAAGACTGTTGGAAAAGCATTCCAGGTGAAGCTGGTTGAGAGAATGCCAAGAGTGTGCAAAGCTGTCATCAAGGCAAAGGGTGGCTACTTTTTTATCTCAAATCCAAAATGCTGGAGTAGACCAATTAAAGTAACGAGTAAAGTGTCGAGTGAAAATCTCACTTTGTAAAAGTCATATTGATGATGTCATCCTTGTGAGGAGGATCAGCGGTATACCCATGTTAATAATATCTTTAATGACCGCTATATGCCCACACCATTCTGTTGTTGGGGTATGCCCACATCATTCCAACACAGAACTATTGCTTTTTAAACATACTTATTTACCTTCTTTTTTAAAAACTATTTCACTTATTGTAATTAATTGGTCATATTTCATAGAAATCTGGAAACAATGGACAGTTACTTTAAAACATTTTAGCTTCACTGTCCAAATAAATACTTACGGGAGTGCAATTTGTTTCCCTTTTACTGATAATATATAGTGACGGTCACATGATCATAGAAAAAAACACTAGTAGTATGCTAAAGGTATAAACAGGGATACATTTCAGCAACAAAAACACAACGACCGTCAATCATCCCAGAGAAATCTTTGACTGCGTCTATAAATCGCAAAAAACAGATAACTATAGATTAGGATCTTTCTTCTAGAAACAATTGCATACAATAAACTACAGTAGATCAACTGATAACGTACATTAGCCAGAGGCGGCAGAGAAATGTAGGCATCATGTCTGCTTTGACCACTTAAAAAATATGGTCTTTGATATGACGTCGTCTTCAGAATGGTGTCTCGTCCGCAACAATAAAAAATAAAAAAATCCCATCACGGAACTTTGATTGAATAAAAGTCCCTCACATAATAGAAGTGTCAACAACCTGTATTTATGATATGAAAGAAAATGAATCTAAACATTAACAATGCTTGACATTTGTTCATATTTAAGACATTTACATGATTTAACCTTGAAACATGTTTTAAATGTAAAGAATAATATTTCTGTATACAGTACATAGGCTACTAGCACTGTACACGAAAAACAGTTGTGACTCCATAAAACCATTGTCCAGTCTACTCACTAGAGGCCCTAGAATACAAAACAGGTACATTTGAACAAAGCAAGTGTTGCTGGACTTTTACTGTGGTCAACGAGCTTAAAGTGGGGTGCCCGGACACTATAGGGTACAAATATAGCACTGTACAGGAAAAACAATCCATTGTGTGTGTGTCCATAAAAACATGGTCCAGTCTACTCAGTAGTCCCTAAAATACAAAACAGATTAGTTTGAACAAAAAACTAGGTCATAGGAAGCTTTATGTCAACCTTTGAACAGTGAGACACATCCCAGCAAACATGCCCACATTGGCATGATAGAAAGGTCTGGAACCCTGTGTTGGACTTTGTGGGCTAGCCCGTGGCCAATGGGATATCAGCACCATGGACAGCTACCGTTCAGAATGTAATGTTGTAAGCCTATCTTCGATTATGTGGTCCAAAAACACATTGTGATTCCATATTTTAGTCTATTAAATGAAGACAGTCTCTCAGCGACTGCCAGGGAATGATGGCCGAAATACTGCACAAATGCTTCAGTTGCAGATACAGGTGTTGCTCATTATGTCCCAATTTATACCGGTAAGCCAAGGAGTCTCGTTTGGAACTGCATGAGAGGAGTTTCAGGTTTCAATGTCACATGCACAAGTACAGTGAAACACATTCCCTGCGAGAGGAAGTGAGGGGAGGGGGGGGGGGGGGCTCGGTTGGGGAGGAGAGAGAAACTGCATGGGAGTAGAAGCAGATACTGTAAGTATTGGGAGTTGCTAAGTAGGAGTAAGGCCTTGCGATGTTCTGTTCCACAACACAACCAACAAGATCATCACTATGAGGAGTACATGGGGGAATATTCATTCAGAAGTCAGATTATTACCTACAGCAGGTTTTCAAATTCCCTACTACAAATAGATACATGTTAAATGAAAAGACAATGAAGCTCTGTGTCCTAACATATTACAGATGTTTCATCAAGTAAGTTTAATGATGATGTCATCTCTATTGCACTCCACACTGCCCTTTCCCACCTGGACAAAAGGAACACCTATGTGAGAATGACTACAGCTCAGCGTTCAACACCATAGTACCCTCAAAGCTCATCACCAAGCTAAGGATCCTGGGACTAAACACCTCCCTCTGCAAATGGATCCTGGACTTCCTGACAGGCCGTCCCAGGTGGTGAGGGTAGGTAGCAACACATCTGCCACGCTGATCCTCAACACTGGAGCTCCCCAGGGGTGCGTGCTCCAGTCCTCTCCTGTACTCCCTGTTCATCCACGACTCCAACACCATCATTAAGTTTGCCGACAACACATGAGTGGTAGGTCTGATCACCGACAACGACGGAAGACTAAGGTGATAATTGTGGACTACAGGAAAAGGAGCACCGAGCACGTCCCCATTCTCATCGACGGGGCTGTAGTGGAGCAGGTTGAGAGCTTCAAATTCCTTGGTGTCCACATCAACAACAAACTAGATTGGTCCAAATACACCAAGACAGTCGTGAAGAGGGCACGACATAGCCTATTCCCCCTCAGGAAACTAAAGATTTGGCATGGGGTCCTGAGATCCTCAAAAGGTTCTACAGCTGCAACAGAGAGCACCCTGACCGGTTGCATCACTGCCTGGTACGGTAATTGCTCGGCCTCCAACCGCAAGGCACTTCAGAGGGTAGTGCGTACAGCCCAGTACATCACTGGGAAAAAGCTGCCTGCCATCCAGGACCTCTACACCAGGCGGTGTCAGAGGAAGGCCCTAAAAATTGTCAAAGACCCCAGCCACAGACTGTTCTCTCTACTACCGCATGGCAAGCGGTACCGGAGTGCCAAGTCTAGGACAAAAAGGCTTCTCAACAGTTTTTACCCCCAAGCCATGACTCCTGAACAGGTAACCAAATGGTTACCCGGACTATTTGCATTGTGTACCCCCCCCCAACCCCTCTTTTGCACAGCTGCTACGCTGTTTATCTTATATGCAGAGTCACTTTAACTATACATTCATGTACATACTACCTAAATGGCCCGACCAACCAGTGCTCCCGCACATTGACTAACCGGGCTATCTGCATTGTGTCCCACCACCCGCCAACCCCTTCTTACACTTCTGCTACTTTGTTCATCATATATGCATAGTCACTTTAACGATACCTACATGTACATACTACCTTAATAAGCCTGACGAACAGGAGTCTGTATATAGCCTTGCTACTCTTTTTTCAAATGTCTTTTTACGGTTGTTTTATTTCTTTACTTACCCACACATACCTTTTTTTCCACACCATTGGTTGGAGCCTGTAAGTAAGCATTTCACTGTGGGGTCTACACCTGTTGCATTCGGCGCACGTGACAAAAACGTTGATTTGATTAAACATATTGATCTGAGAATAAAGTTGTCATCAGACAAAAATATATGACTTTTTTGGGGCCGTCTTACCTAGAACTTCTATAGTAAGGTGACCAATTTTAATGGAAACTACTGCCATCAGCACTGTGTTGTAAATGAAATAGTGGAAATAGAAATAATATGGGGACTCTAATGGTTGCACAAGAGCCTCCTCAGCTCTTGACATGCAAAGTTGAAAGACCACAAATACAAATGTATATTCAGAAGCATAGGAAGGATATGAAACCTTGGCATACCCAACTCCATATTTGAGCTCTATAGAATGATTAATTACATTGAGATAATTGTAGAAATATTGATGCAGACCTATGATGATCATACTTGAGACCTGCTACCATCTAGAGTTCATAAAGAACACAAGGAATACTATTTTCTGAAAAGAAACACTGTATATTCATGCTGCACTATAGATGAAGAGAAACAGATCCATTGTAATTTCATACACACCAACAGAATCTTTGGGATGCTTGTCATGTGGTGAGAAAGGCCCCAATGTGATTACGTGAAATACATTAGTGAAGTTAAAACATTTATAAAACTACTGTCTTTATTTGACTAATATATCAAACAGATTAACAATGCTTATAAAAACACCACATGGAGGAAATGTCAGTGCGTTTCTACGGCATAGTCACTATTTTCCTTTATCCACCCAAGAAAAGTAGTTACAGCGAGCCTCGGGATTGGATGCATGGCCCTGAGGGCGGTTACACACAAAGAACTGCTTGCCCATGTTTGGACCTGCCTTCTTGACTGTGCGGAGTACACAGGGTTCCCCATGAGCCTTACAGGGGGGCGGTGGAGGTGGCCCACGCAGGACCGTCTTCCAGAACCCGCCCAGTGAAGCCCCCTTCCTGGGACATGGGGGGTCTACAGTAGCCAGGGCTGCATCCTTCTCCTGGTTTTGACTATTGACACTGGCATCCTGTATGTTGCTGCCCGGTACATGGACTTTGTCTCCCATACAGACACCCTGGGGATATTCTGTGCACGGCGTGCCTGGAATTGATGGAACATCTTGTCCTGCAGAATGTCCTCCCTTGAAGGTATGTGGTTGTGATGGGGTCACTTCATTTCTCTCTTCTCCCCTCTCACACTGACTCACAGGGTCTTCCCTGGTTGGGGCCACAGGTATGGATTTGGGCTTGAAAAAGGCTAGGAGGTTGCCCTGGGGCTTTGGGGTAGCCGCCTTCAGTGTCATAATCTTTTTGCTCTTTGGGACACAAGATTCCACTGCCAACTTCCGTTTCATTCCAGTGGAAGTGGTCCCTGCTGATCCCAGTGGATTCAGGTTCTCTCGGGTCTCCCCAGTCTCCTGAGATCCTGGTAGTGGGTCCCTGCAAGCCTCTCTGGCAGGTTGTTGTTGGTCCATCTTGACGAGGAAGCGTGAGAGTTTCTGCTGCCTGCCAGCGAACTCTGGTAGGTTGCGGGTACAGAGGGGAGGCAGCTTGGCGCTGGACATGAGGGGGCAGCACAGTTTCCCCCAGACAGGGCAGTGATCAGACCCCTCCACCTCTGGCATGATGTCTGCTGCCACAAACCCCATTTTAACCAAGGGATGGTCTGCGAAGATGTAGTCGATACGTGTGCCATAGTTGGTCTGCCTGGCTCCAGTCATAGTGTTCCAACAGGTGAAGGCCTTGGAGCGTGTTGGGTGAAAATGGCGGAAGGTGTCCACAAACTTGCCGCTGCGGAGGGGTTTTGATGAGGTATTCTCAGACTCCTCATTGTTTTTTTCATACTCCTTTCCTTCACTGTCATCAACCAGTAAACCGTTTAGCCATTTCCTCCCGGGGTGATCCTCAAAATCCTCCTAATAAAAGTAAACAGATAGGAGTAACATCATCAGCTATTAATAAACAGAAGTCAAAACTCAAAAGTAAATGTGATTTATGTCTGAATGAAGACATCAAACCTATCACCTGAAAGAATTCTGATTACTTCACTTACTATGTAATCTGGGTCACAGTGATCTATGGGCCGGTGGGATGTATTCACATCTCCCAAGATGATTACATGGCTGGGTGGACCGGTCACAGAAAACAAGGAGAAATTAGACTTCCAATAAAACGCATTGAACAAATCTCATATCAGTTTGTCCCCTATTATGATACCCACCCAACCCAAGTCCTCCTGCATATAGCCCACTCACCTCCCAGCTTCTAAAATTGCTTCAGCCCGATATTGAAGCAGCTTGTAGAACTGCAGTTTGAAATGTTTACGTTCAGGCTTTTCTGGGTCAGCTCGTGGGCAGTATACATTGATAACCGTAACTGTTTCAGGTGTGTCTTCACACCTGTGAAAAAGCAAGTGGGCACACAAAGAAACACTCAGATCATTGGGGAAACACAATAGCTTTTCAGTGCCACAACAGGTTAACAATTGATACAATCCATGACATTACTTCAGAAAACCTAAAGAATAGCATGGGACAAATCATGTGATAAAGGTCTATTTTTTTCCTCCGTACATGACTCTGTGCTGTGTGAGAACAGCCCTTCCCTCGTTGTCCAGGAGCTGCAGCTCCTCACTGGAGAACTCACTCGAGTCACCATAACATCCAATGGTCCCCTCGTGGTTGGTGGTCAGCAGACCGGTCAAGCCCTCTTCTGCAGCAAATGGGGTGGCACTGTCTTTGCAGTAAGTAGCAACTCCTATTTAATAAACAGATTAGGGAGGTACATACTAATGTAGGAATGTGATGGCACAATGGGAGAACATAGGACTCAAAACATCCTTTAATATGGAATACTATTTCTGTTCTTTCTTTTTTTGTCAGGAATTTGTGATAATGGAACTAATGGACCAATGCAATCCATGGGAACTAATTCAAAAACAGACCAGAGACACTGTTTCAGGGGACCCAAGGGTCATTGTGTCTTGCTCTCTGATATAAAAGGGATTATGTGGCTATGACTGAATCTGGGCTTGCGTGATCCTCAAGCTCAATACTTTGGAAAATTATGAATGGTCCCAACCTGAGTAGCCACTACGTCCACGACTAAAGCTGAAATATGAGTTATAACCTTCAACAATAGCAGTCCTCTCATCCAGCAGGTCTCCTGTCACAGACAAACCCAGGGTGACAGAATTAGTAGCTAGCCTAGCTGTAACATTGTCAGAGTTCAAATTGTAGCAGAGAATCTTACATGTATTGTACAATCACATATTTATCATATATTCCGTTACATTATCAAGTTAGCCCGAGTGCCAATCTGTTTGCCCTAGCATGCCTGCCAACTCGTCACTCAAACTATACTGTAGACTAAAATTCTTACTTGTTACTTTTGTCTCTTGGACACATACGATGTCAGCATCCAGCGACTCAAGCGCATTTTTAATTCCGCCCTTGAATGTTCTTATGCCATTAATGTTCCAACTGACAATCTTCATGGTTTTACGACACTCGTGACCAACTTTTCACATATTTTTTACAATTTGCTTTCCAAAAATTGTACTTGAAACGTGACGACTGGATAACACGGAAGTGACCCGGAAGTACGTCAATCGAATAAGAACATTTTCGACAGAGTTTCCTAACCCAGAGGCACAAAATCGCTACACTTCCGGGAAAGCTTGCAAAAACAAACCAAGCAGACCAGGCCAGGGTTTGAGAAGTCAACGAGAGAAATGAACAATTCTTCCTCAGTTGTTAAATTTTCTTAATCTAAAAACACAACATAGATAGGAGCCAATGCACTATGCAGAAATCACTCCACTATTACCTGGTTGCTAAAATTAAAGTAGTTCGCCCTAATTTCAGTTTGTGCTCCTCCCTTGGACTAGATTGATTCATTAAGGTCACTGATTAGTAAGGAACTCACCTCACCTGGTTGTCTAGGTCTTAATTGAAAGGAAAAAAACAAAAAATAGTTGACACTAGGCCCCCCATGGAATGAGTTTGACACTCCTAGTGTCGAGAATCATTGTACCATCTAAACTAGAGGTCGGCCGATTATGATTTTTCAACACCAATACCGATTATTGGAGGACCAAAAAAAGCTGATACCGATTAATCGGACGATTTAAAAAAAATGTATTTGTAATAATGACAATTATAACAATACTGAATGAACACTTATTTTAACTTAATATAATACATCAATAAAATCAATTTGCCTCAAATAAAATGAAGAAAGTAAAAGTGCAATATGTGCCATGTAAAAAATCTAACGTTTAAGTTCCTTGCTCAGAACATGAGAACATATGAAAGCTGGTGGTTCCTTTTAACAGGAGTCTTCAATGTTCCCAGGTAATATATACCTGGGAGCATATACCCTGACTCTGCGTGCAATGAACGCAAGAGAAGTGACACAATTGCACCTGGTTAATATTGCCTGCTAACCTGGATTTATTTTAGCAAAATATGCAGGTTTAAAAATATATACTTCTGTGTATTGATTTTAAGAAAGGCATTGATGTTTATGGTTAGGTACAGTCGTGCAACGATTGTGTTTTTTTTCCCACAAATGCGCTTTTGTTAAATCATCCCCCGTTTGGAGAAAGTTGGCTGTCTTTGCTAGGAAGAAATAGTCTTGACAGAGTTCGCAACGAGCCAGGTTAGAAGGCAATATTAACTAAATATACAGGTTTAAAAATATATACTTGTGTATTGATTTTAAGAAAGGCATTGATGTTTATGTTTACACTGGAGCAAGACAGTCTTTTTTCGCAAATACGCACCGCATCGATTATATGCAACGCAGGACAGCCTAGATAAACTAGTAATATCATCAACCATGTGTAGTTAACTAGTGATTATGATTGATTGTATTTTTATAAGATAAGTTTAATGCTAGCTAGCAACTTACCTTGGCTTCTTACTGCATTCACGCAACAGGCAGGCTCCTCATGGAGTGCAATGTAATCAGGTGGTTAGAGCGTTGGACTAGTTAACTGTAAGGCTGCAAGATTGAATTCCCGAGCTGACAAGGTAAAAATCTGTCATTCTGCCCCTGAACAAGACAGTTAACCCACCGTTCCTAGGCCGTCATTGAAAATAAGAATGTGTTCTTAACTGACTTGCCTAGTTAAATAAAGGTGTAAAAAAAGGTGTCCAAAAATAACGATTTCCGATCTTATGAAAACTTGAAATCGGCCCTAATTAATCGGCCATTCCGATCAATCGGTCGACCTCTAATCTAAACCGCTGTGAAATATATTTTCCATAACCAAAAATATTTTATTTTCAGCTGTTTTAAGCTGATGTACACAACTAAGAGTAAAATGTGCAAAAAACGAAACTTAAGAACGGGAAGCACAGAAGCATAGAACACATCTACTACCTTCTTAGATTTGCTTTTTTGAAAGAGACAAATTGACACGTTTTCATTTTCGTCAAAATCAACTTTTTATCTAAGGAGTTTCTTTGATTTGGCGGCCTGCACATGCACAGTTTGGAGCGAGATAACAGTTACTGTTGACCCGATGACATGTTTCTGCACATGAGATTAGCTAGCCAACGTCGCCATGACATCGCATACAAGTGTGATCTGGGATTTCTATTGGAAAAGCAGTTTTTGTCTATCTTTATACTGTACTGTCTTTGGTCAAAGTACATCTGCATTGCTTGCTCTTTGTGGTTATATAAGCACTTTGTAACATTGATTGATTGATATGTGATAGAGCGGTCAGGAGACGTTCTGTGGACCCTTCGTGTCCTGAAGTAATTTAGCCATTCATTGTAGTGATGGCAATCTTTAGATGGTTTGGAACGTCAAACTGAGAGTGGCGTAGCGGTCTAAGGCACTGCATCTCAATGCTAGAGGTGTCACTACAGACCCTGGTTCGATTCCAAGCTGTATCACAACGGCCGTGATTGGGAGTCCCATAGGGCAGCGCACAATTGGCCCAGCGTCGTCTGGGTTAGGGTTTGGCCAGGGTAGGCCGTCATTGTAAATAATAATTTGTTCTTAACTGACTTGTCTAGTTAAAAAAGGTTAAATAAAAATAAAAGTGGAGGGAGTACATGGTCTAGCATGTCTCTCGAGGAGGCTAAAAATGGATTTTGGCATGGAAAAGTTGAATATTTTCAGGAGTTGGGTAATTGGTTAGAGGTGGATTGGAGGTTGAAAAGATTGAGTGAGGCAGAGGATAGGTTTCAATCTGTTGAAGCTAGAAATAACAAGGGAGAGGGTGGGTATATTGAGGAAGATTGGTGTCAGGTTTAAACAGAGTGAGCCGGACCCCAGTTCGAGCTCTGGAGATGAAATGGAAGGGGTAGAAGGTGTTGTGAGGAACTTGGTGCCCGAGCCTTGCATCGATGGTCATGGTCATGATAAAGATATGTTTGGTCCAGTGGGAGTGGGAGTTTTGAAGAGGGTGGGACCAGGCCTTTTGTGATGTTTGTTGGTGTTTCTTCAGATTAGAGGGAGCAGGTGCTCCATGTGACGTAACTTGGGGAAAGACCTGTATCTTGCTTTGTGTTTCAGTACATGGCACCATTGAAGGGAGTGATTTCTGGGGTAGTGTTAAGTGTGAGGGGCGATCAATTTAAGTTGAAGATTCCTGGTGTTTGTGATGCCCGCCATTTGCTGCGATGCACATTCTGTGGGGAGTTATGCTGTTAGAGCTTTTGTGCCGAATACACTGCCGTGTTATAGGTGCCAGATTTATGGGCATGTCACAGCAGTGTGTAGGAGGGAGATTCTAAGATGTGGGAAGTGTGCAGGAGGATATGGGACTGAGGAATGTGTCGTTTTGGTGGGAAAAGTTATAAATGGATCACTGGAACTTCAACAATCAAAGTGTATTTGTCATGTGCGCCGAATACAACAGGTGTAGACCTTACAGTGAAGTGCTTACTTACCAACAGTGCAATTTAAAAAATAAAATAAAATAAAGGTATTAGGTGAACAATAGGTAAGTAAAGAAATAAAAACAACAAATCAAATCAAATCAAATGTATTTATATAGCCCTTCGTACATCAGCTGATATCTCAAAGTGCTGTACAGAAACCCAGTCTAAAACCCCAAACAGCAAGCAATGCAGGTGTAGAAGCACGGTGGCTAGGAAAAACTCCCTAGAAAGGCCAAAACCTAGGAAGAAACCTAGAGAGGAACCAGGCTATGTGGGGTGGCCAGTCCTCTTCTGGCTGTGCCGGGTGGAGATTATAACAGAACATGGCCAAGATGTTCAAATGTTCATAAATGACCAGCATGGTCGTATAATAATAAGGCAGAACAGTTGAAACTGGAGCAGCAGCATGGTCAGGTGGACTGGGGACAGCAAGGAGTCATCATGTCAGGTAGTCCTGGGGCATGGTCCTAGGGCTCAGGTCCTCTGAGAGAGAGAAAGAAAGAGAGAATTAGAGAGAGCATATTTTATTTTATTTTTTATTTTTTATTTCACCTTTATTTAACCAGGTAGGCTAGTTGAGAACAGGTTCTCATTTGCAACTGCGACCTGGCCAAGATAAAGCATAGCAGAGTGAACAGACAACACAGAGTTACACATGGAGTAAACAATTAACAAGTCAATAACACAGTAGAGAAAAAAAAGGGGGTCTATATACAATGTGTGCAAAAGGCATGAGGAGGTAGGCGAATAATTACAATATTGCAGATTAACACTGGAGTGATAAATGATCAGATGATCATGTACAGGTAGAGATATTTGTGTGCAAAAGAGCAGAAAAGTAAATAAATAAAAACTGTGGGGATGAGGTAGGTGAAAATGGGTGGGCTATTTACCAATAGATTATGTACAGCTGGGGTGGCCAGTCCTCTTCTGGCTGTGCCGGGTGGAGATTATAACAGAACATGGCCAAGATGTTAAAATGTTCATAAATGACCAGCATGGTCGATTAATAATAAGGCAGAACAGTTGAAACTGGAGCAGCAGCACGGCCAGGTGGACTGAGGACAGCAAGGAGTCATCATGTCAGGTAGTCCTGGGGCATGGTCCTAGGGCTCAGGTCCTCCGAGAGAGAGAAAGAAAGAGAGAAGGAGAGAATTAGAGAACGCACACTTAGATTCACACAGGACACCGAATAGGACAGGAGAAGTACTCCAGATATAACAAACTGACCCTAGCCCCCCGACACATAAACTACTGCAGCATAAATACTGGAGGCTGAGACAGGAGGGGTCAGGAGACACTGTGGCCCCATCCGAGGACACCCCCGGACAGGGCCAAACAGGAAGGATATAACCCCACCCACTTTGCCAAAGCACAGCCCCCACACCACTAGAGGGATATCTTCAACCACCAACTTACCATCCTGAGACAAGGCTGAGTATAGCCCACAAAGATCTCCGCCATGGCACAACCCAAGGGGGGGCGCCAACCCAGACAGGATGACCACATCAGTGAATCAACCCACTCAGGTGACGCACCCCTTCCAGGGACAGCATGAGAGAGCCCCAGTAAGCCAGTGACTCAGCCACTGTAATAGGGTTAGAGGCAGAGAATCCCAGTGGAAAGAGGGGAACCGGACAGGCAGAGACAGCAAGGGCGGGTTCGTTGCTCCAGAGCCTTTCCGTTCACCTTCCCACTCCTGGGCCAGACTACACTCAATCATATGACCCACTGAAGAGATGAGTCTTCAGTAAAGACTTAAAGGTTGAGACCGAGTTTGCGTCTCTGACATGGGTAGGCAGACCGTTCCATAGAAATGGAGCTCTATAGGAGAAAGCCCTGCCTCCAGCTGTTTGCTTAGAAATTCTAGGGACAATTAGGAGGCCTACGTCTTGTGACCGTAGCGTACGTGTAGGTATTTACGGCAGGACCAAATCAGAGAGATAGGTAGGAAGACAGTGAAAAATAACAGTAGCGAGGCTGTATACAGTAGCAAGGCTATAACAGTAACGAGGCTACATACAGACACTGTTTAGTCAGGCTGATTGAGGTAGTATGTACATGTAGATATGGTTAAAGTGACTATGCATATATGATAAACAGAGAGTAGCAGTAGCATAAAAGAGGGTTTGGCGGGTGGCGGGACACAATGCCGATAGCCCGGTTAGCCAATGTGCGGAGGCACTGGTTGGTCGGGCTAATAATGTTTAAATATCTTGCATTACTCATCTCATATGTATATACTGTATTTTATACCATATTTTGCAGATTGCCTATGCCACTCTGTCATTGCTCATCCATATATTTATATGAATACGTTCCTTACTTAGATTTGTGTGTATTAGGTATTTGTTGCGGAATTGTTAGATTACATGTTAGATATTGCTGCACTGTCGGAACTAGAAGCACAAGCATTTCGCTACACTCGCAATAACATCTGCTAAACATGTGTATGTGACCAATACAATTCGATTTGATTTGTCAACTGTAAGGGTGTCCATGTTGCTGGGATCAGAGGTGTCCGGTGCGAGAGAGGCAGGTTGAGGTGGCCAGGGTCAGAGTAGAGCAGAAGATGTTGTATGCTGAGGCAGTGAAGAAAGTAGTGTAGGTTGGATGAAGGGTGAGGGATTCTGAGAGGATTCCTGTGAATAGTAGATCTGTAACAGGTCAGAGGGATAGGCAAATGAGTGATACAGCCTATGTTTCAGTAAGGTCGGCTTCTTAGCGTTCATAGCAATGGTTTTAAACTGTACTGCAGAGATGGAACGTAAGTCACACAAAATAGATGTTGTTGTGGCAGCTGCAGAGAAGTACCTGGGGGTACGATATTTGACTTCAGAAGAGTTAGAGGGTGTGTTGAGTGGTAGTGTCCCGTCCTCTCAGGTCGTTGGCCTGGGGTAGGATCAGATCGGGTTAAAGTAATAGAATTAGGGCATAGCCGTGGGAAGTAGGGGTTCTGAGGGTGCTGCAGCAACCTCTGAAAAATCGGAATAAAAAATATATATAAATTTAACAAAAAAAATCACAAAAGCACCGGGCCTAATCGTCCTGCATTAGCAGACCAGTTTTAAGTGTAGAGTTAGTTGGTAGGGTAATTAAAATTATATTTAAACATTTTCCCATTTCCCCATTTTGTATCACAAAGTGTAATGAACTGATACTATAGTTCAGTTGGGGACATAATGCAACTTGTTGGATGCCAACCCCTGTTAAACTCCACAGAAGAAGAAGAAGATTGCGATCTGTAGAGTTGCTATTTTAACTAGTTTTCTTGTGTCACTTAAGTCGTGACATTCCTGAATTACTCATTATATTATTAAAGTCTGATTTAATCAACATATACAATAGTCAGTTGAGGGTAGAATCACTATATATCTCATTGAGCAAAGCGGGGAGAGGCTGCCTGTTGTCACAGTTCCAAGACCAGTCAGAAACTCCCATCTAATGCCACATTCAAAACTACTGGGAATTGGAAACTCGGAAATCTACGACTTCCCGACTTCAGTGCTTTCAAGACAAATGGGAACTTGAAAAGAAATGAGCTCAGACTGGGAAAAATCGTTTTGAGTGGTCATCCAACTCTGGTTAAGTAGTAGTAATGATGGTGCTTTCAAGACAACAGGGACTCGGAAAAAAACAAGGTCAAGTCATGACGTCAATTTAAGCCACTAGAATGTGTTTGCCCTCAGGCTTGGAGGGAAGCAAAAGTCATTCCGCTACCTAAGAATGGTAAAGCCCCTTTACTGGCTCAAATAGTTGACCAATCAGCCTGTTACCAACCCTTAATAAACTTTTTGGGAAAAAATTGTGTTTGACCAGATACAATGCTATTTTAAAATAAACAAATTGACAACAGACTTTCAGCTTGCTTATAGGGGAAGGACATTCAACAAGCACAGCGCTTACACAAATGACTGATGATTGGCTGGGATAAATTGATGATAAAAGATTGTGGGAGCTGTTTTGTTAGACTTCAGTGCGGCTTTTGACATTATCGTTCATAGTCTGCAGCTGAAAAAACGTGTGTTATGGCTTTACACCCCCTCCTATATCGTGGATAAAGAGTTACCTGTCCAACAGAACACAGAAGGTGTTCTTTAATGGAAGCCTCTCCAAGCCTCTCCTCTCCAGAATCAGGAATTCCCCAGGGCAGCTGTCTAGGCTCATTACTTTTTCACTATTTACTAATGACATGCCACTGGCTTTGATAAAAAGCGAGAGTGTCTATGTATGCGAATGACTCAAAACTATACATGTCAGCTACTACAGCGACTGAAATGACTGCAACACTTAACAAAGAGTTGCAGTTAGTTTCAGAGTGAGTGGCAAGGAATAAGTTAGACCTAAATATTTCTGAAACTAAAAGCATTGTATTTGGGAAAAATCATTCACTAAACCCTAAACCTTCTACCTTCTTAACAGCACTATCAACAAGGCAGGTCCTACAGGCCCCAGTTTTGTCGCACCTTGACTACTGTTCAGTCGTGTGGTCAGGTGCCACAAAAAAGGACTTAGGAAAATTGCAATTGTCTCAGAACAGGGCAGCACGGCTGGCCCTTTGATGTACACAGAGAGCTAATATTAATGTCAACCTGGCTGAAAGTGGAGGAGAGATTGACTTCATCACTACTTGTATTTATGAGAGGTATTCTGTATTTTCTTATTTATACCCTTGTTTCATTTTGCTAGACATGTTTAATTGTACCTTCTTAACAGCACTATCAACAAGATTGTTGATAATTTTGTATTTATTTATTTTTTCCTTTATTTAACTAGGCAAGTCAGTTAAGAACAAATTCTTATTTTCAATGACGGCCTAGGAACAGTGGGTTAACTGCCTGTTCAGGGGCAGAACGACAGATTTGTACCTTGTCAGCTCGGGGGGTTTGAACTTGCAACCTTCCAGTTACTAGTCCAACTCTCTAACCACTAGGCTACCCTGCCGCCGTATAGTGAATAAAAATAAAAAAAAGTTTATGCTATTCCAATAAGAAAATGAGAACATGGATCAGAAGCATGCAACGAGTTGTATGCGTTGTTTTTAACTGTTTATTTGACATTATCTTTGGAATGAAAGCTTTTTGTAACAGAGTAACAATTGATTTGATAAAATATAATTATCTGTGTGTCTGTCTGTAGCATAGAGATAGATAGAGAACTCTAGTGCCCAAACCCCTGTTTTAGCATGATGACTTTCACCATTTTGAAGTAGTCAACTGGGTTGAGACTTCTTCATCCAGGTCACCAGTAGGTATCAGCCAATGAACTATACTCGTGCACAAACACTCCATAACTGCAGGTGGCACTAAATCGCCAACCTTGGCTTTATACCTGTTCAAACAACACACTCCAGGACTGTGTGCACCTTTTCAGTTTCTTTGCCATCTCATAAGAAGTAGTAAAATAAGAAGATTATTGACTACTTCAAAACAGGGGTTGGAACCAAAATTATTGTCAATTTTTACATTCTGAACAGAACCATATTTTTTTCAACCTAGCAAAAAAAACGGTTCTGAACCGTTTAGAGCCCCCCCAAAAAGTACCTGTTTATGTCGTTCCTTTCTATTCCTTTTTAAACCTAAGATTTTTTATATATATTTTTTTACATTTAGCTCAACATTAAATAACCACTAATCAGTGCTGATAGAGCAGCTTACTATGGAGTTGGCAAGCAATAGCCTAGTGGTTTATATGTGTGATAGACAGAAAAGTGTACAGAGCAAGATGAGACTTACATTTTGTGGGTGGGGAGAGAGCAAGAGAGGGAGGATGAGGCTTGGCTTGAAGCACTAAGAATCTTGTTATGCTATGCATTATCTGAATTAGGCCCACAGAATTATATCTACAGATGAGCGGCTTCTATGAAGTAACTTTGAATGTCTTTGAACTTCTGAGAGTTGCCTTAACAATGGACTAGAGCTATTGTTAGCAAGATAGCTAGCTAGCTAACAAGCTTGTGTGTGCAGAGCAGCACCAGAATAAAATATACATCTTACCTTTTTGTAGTTAATAAATCAAATGTGAAATGTGATAACTATAGTATCCTTAACTAGCAGTGAAAAAGTTAATAAATTATTCTCTAATTAAAAATCTCTCCCTAATTTCTGAATCACGCTTGTAACTTCGCCAGTAGGATACAGTAACCTATC
Organism: Oncorhynchus nerka; assembly: GCF_034236695.1. Taxonomy (NCBI): domain Eukaryota; kingdom Metazoa; phylum Chordata; class Actinopteri; order Salmoniformes; family Salmonidae; genus Oncorhynchus; species Oncorhynchus nerka. Next base: position 72,678,113 of record NC_088402.1, on the reverse strand, counting down.
CTTCGCAGGGGGTGAGGCAGGTAGCATAAACAGACTATAAAATATTTCCATCTGACAGACAGGCACTGGAATATGTTTCTGAGTGACAGAGTCAGGGCTTTGTATAGGTACTTTGTTGCGTTTTTTGTGGGACTGAAAAAAACATGCCAGGGACTAAAATAACATGATTAACCGTTTCCCAAGCTTTTAAAATAATGGTTCTGTTCCGGAACTGTATAGATCACCTTCGTTCCCAGTTCTGATTCTGTTCCTCAAAAATGTAGTTATTTTTTCTGTTCTGTTCCCTGAACCGGTTCCAACCCCAACTTCAAAATGGATTCAATGTCACTGCCCGTACTCTCACAGACGCTATAGTAGTACAGATTCAATGATGCGATGTCTGTAAGTCTATGGTCTGTAGTCATTCCAAATGTTGTGACACTGGACGTTGCTAGGGGGCAGTCGTTCACTGGTCTGTGTCTACTCACTCTCGTTGCTTCGGCGCGCAATGACTTTCAAAGTGCTAACTCAAGCTAGAAAGCAAAAAGCACATTGGCTGGAAAACCGGGGCGGTTAGCTTGTCCACACAAACTCGACGACGAAGTGTCAAATTTTCTCTGAGGGTTGCCGGTTAGCTTAATTTCGACACAAGATTTTGAAATAACCAACTGTACTTTTGGCCACAAACGTGAATCGATATTGGAGGTAAGTAATTTAGTTAGCTATGCGCTTGATTGCTATGTTAGCGGCTGAATTCTAGGTAGACAATTAGCCTAGCTAGCTAGTCTGACCACAGATAGCCAGAAGTCTTTGTTTTGACAGTTCTGACAACTAAGTAGTGTAGCTAGCTAAGAAAATGGGAACGTTGGCTAGCTATCTGCGAATCTCCATGTCTGGTGACGTTAACTGTTAGTTCGCTTTAAGAATCAATTTAAAGCCATAACTAACACGTTAGCTATTTCGCTAACTACTGCTAACAAATTAAATATAATTGTATTGGTCCCCTACACATAATTTGCAGGTGCACCGAAATGCTTCTAGCTAGTTTCCAACATGGTTGGCAAGTTAACGTTAGCCTATAAGCTGATTTGAATGCCTGCACACAGTAACGTTAGCTACAGACGGACAGTTACATTTTTCTTTACCATGGCCTTTACCCTGACAACAAAGATCACAAGTAAAGTGACTGAGAGGAGCCAGTTAACCTCATCTAACGTTAATCACATAATCTGACTCTTGACCGTCTGTGACTGGGCTGCCAAGTTTATTATTCACTTCACGCCATTTTAGCCAGTTGTCAGCTGCCAGCAACTCTTAAGATAGCAAATCATATTGTTAATCCTCAGGTTAGTTTGAAGTTGCTTTCAACTCATTGGTTACTATTTGTGACTGAACTGTCCGATGAAACAATCAATGTTCCTGTGCTGTTTCCTTCCTCATCCCCCACAGCAAGCAGTAATGAGGCAGGAGGATTGAAAGAGGAAGCAGGTGTCTCAAGCGGAGTATTGGGGAAGGAGGTGGAAGAGGACAAGATGCTTGAGGAGGCAGGCCAAGCAGGGGCGGAGAGGGATGAGATGGAGATGGGGGGCAATGACCTGAGGGCGGAGGTGGTGAGGCTGAATTTGGAGCTCCGGGAGGCCAATGAGGAGAAACTACAGGCGGCCCGTTATGGCTTAGTGGTGCTGGAGGAGAGTGCTGAACTGAAGAAGAAACACACCCAGCTGGAGGAGGAGTATGAGACCCTCAAACAAGAGCAACAGCAACTCAAAGAGGTCAGCAGAAATGTTCAATGTCTATAGCTATACCAACCTTAATTCCAACCTTAAAGCTACTACTACGTGTACATGGTGGTGACATTTTCTGTGATAGATTTTGTATTGCTTTGTCTAATCAGGCTCCACACTAACTACTTCATTGTGAACAAGTTTTTAAATTTTTGATTTGATCTATTTCACCTTTATTTAACCAGGTAGGCTAGTTGAGAACAAGTTCTCATTTGCAACTGCGACCTGGCCAAGATAAAGCAAAGCAGTGTGACACAGACAACAACACAGAGTTACACATGGAGTAAACAATAAACATGCCAATAACACAATAAACAAGTCAATGACACAGTAGAAAAAATAGTCTATATACAGTGTGTGTAAATAGGCCATAGGAGCGAATAATTACAATTGAGCATATTAACACTGGAGTGATAAATGAGCAGATGATGATGTGCAAGTAGTGCCAGTCACACGTTGCTCTGTATTGACCAACCTAGGATTAGCCACACAATGGACTTCCTGTTAGGACAGAAGCTTTTAGCTAAACTGTTCTAAACAAAGAAATAATCACAATCATAATGTTTGGCCGGGAGTTGTTCTTAATCCAGTGTTACGTAGAAATGTATGAATTGCCTACTGAACATTTGATAGGTTCCATGAAGATATTCTATCGTCTTGAACTCTTGTTACTAACTTGGCTGAATGACAGTTTCCCCAAGACTCAAAGAGACCTAGCCTAGGGTTCATATGAATCATTCAGTTTGTGTGATAGAGGAGGACAGGTCGGTTTCTGCTCCTGTAGTGTCGTATGATGTTGATGTGTATAGATGTGATACTGTTTAGTTCTGCTAGGGATCTGTGATGGAGGGATGAGGACACATTAGTCAGCATATCCCATGTTGGAAGTGGAAACTGGAATTAATTTTAAGCTGCTCTGTTGAATGTAGACTGCATGGCATTAGAGGGGTGAACAGGGCAGGGAAAGATATTATTCATAGCACGCAAATCATTATCACTAATATAAAGGTTAAGCGGCATTCATGTAAATAAATCATCTCAAAATGTATATTGTGAAGGAACATACAATCACATTCTGACTATTGCTTTTGTTAATTCATTATTCCAGCTAGTAGCATCCAACATAGACCCTGCACAAATAGGGCTACTATTCTGTTTTAAATGCCTCATTGTAAAGTACAATTATCACTTTCAAATGTATGCTAAACAAAAACAAATGATTTCAAATTTGAACAAACCCTAACTCTTGTGCACAGTGACGGCTGAACAATTTACACAGGGAAAAAAATAAAATTTTACTGGAGAAACTGTGCAGAATTACAGTAAAACTCCCTCAGTTTTATTGTTACCAAACTTTGTATCTTCAGTTTGTCCTGTAAATGTGTTTTTATAAAATGTTCAGTGTAAATTGTTAAATTAGTCCTTGTGCATAGTTCTGTGGTTTGTTAAAGGCCCAGTGCAGTCAAATTTAGTTTCCCTGTGTTTTTTATATATATTTCCACACTGAGGCTGGAATAATACTGTGAAAATTATGATAATGCCCTTTTAGTGTAAGAGATGTTTGAAAAGACCGCCTGAAATGTCATCCTGTTTTGGTGGATGGAAGTTTTGGCCTGCCTGGAGACATCACCAGGTGGTAAATTAGTTGATAGACCAACAAGACACTTCCAAACCTCTGCCATAACAGCTAATTTTCAGTTTTCCCCTACCCACTCAGGCCACTCCCAGACAGTCCTAGCAAAATACTTGCTTAATTAAGGAATTTCTGTTTGCTACGAATCTATTTGTTTCTTTTTGACCATTTTAAATGAAAACACAGTAAGGTACTTATTTGTTACCCAGAAATAATTTTATATTATGATTTAAAAAAAAGGTTGCATTGTAGGGCTGGGAAATATATCTATTGAATTCGATTAACTCAAATGTATATTTTTGCGTGATATTCCAAATGACCGTATCACAAGAATCAAGTTTTTATTTTTCCTTTTCATGAGCGTTTGTCTGTTTTTTTATTTTTATATTTTATTTTTGCATTTTCCAATTAAGAACATTCAAAACAAAAGTGAAAAGATATTAGACAACGATAGGACAAAGTGACAGTAACAGACGAGCGTAACAAAAATAAATTATAATTATATAAACAAACATACAATAATAAAAAAATAACGAGACATTGGATCACCTGCCGTAGGCTACATATTATACATTACGTGTGAAACATTATGTGAGGATTATATATAGATTCAATCAATGAGATGTGGGGGGAGATTCTCCATATAGTCAAAAGGTTGCCAAATTCTGTAAAATGTCTTTAACTTATTCCTCAAGCAGTAAGTGATTTTCTCCAAAGGGATACAACTATTAACTTCCGAAAGCCACATTGCAACTGGTAGGGAGGAATCCAATTTCCATTTCAAGGCAATACATTTCTTGGCAATCGCTAGCAATATTTCTTTTAGCTTTATTAGTATGGCTTTGCCTAAGATTGGTGTTAGTAAAGTTACCCAGTAGACAGACCTCCGGGTCTAAAGGGAATGCAACCCCGTGAATTGAGGATATGGTATCGCATACCCCCTGCCAGAAACCGTGTAGTTTTGAACACTGCCAAGTGGAATGGGAGGAGATATCTGGGTTGAACCTGTGCAGTCTAGATGGAGCGTTTGTCTGTTTGTTCTGTCTTTTTGGTCTTGTTTCCTTCGCTCTTTCTGTGCTGTGTGCACCTTACCATTTACACCAGAGATCTGTTTATAATGACGAGATGCTCATGTCTACCCTAACAATGGGAGTCGTTGTCCCAAATGTGGGAATGCAGGCAATAAGCTAAGATCCAAAATAAGTTCATAAAAATGTATTGGGCTTATTTTGGACCGATTTTTGGCGAGATTGAAACCCCTCGCTTCTTCCTCTCTGTTTATACAAACACACCAAGCCCCTCCCCCTGCCACTCACAACAACAAATATGAGAGATCACTTCTTCTTCTCTGACAAGCGGTTTCAACTCCCTATTTGCATTTGATGTTTAGTCCAACATAATTGGTCATATGGACACTGAAACACATTGAAACATTTTACTATAATAGAGAAGTTAACGATACCCTTTTAATGTCTCAGCTCCGCCAATTGCGACACTACTAAAAGGGGATTGTCAATGAACATTGATTCTGGGAAATGTATGCTCAGTTTGTCACGCACGGCATTGCGGTACCATGTACTGCTTGCAGCATTTTAAACCAAAGACTTTTATACTATGTGTCTAGTCTGTGTTTTGTAAATGTGCAATAAGCGTAAAACATAATTCTATAAGGAATTGGCAACCTGTTCTCATTCTGAGAAAAGTTAGGTCCCTTGATTTCAACATCTGAACAAAGTGGACAGGTTAGCATGCTGTTCAAACTGTTCGGAGATGGACAGTAGGGTGTGTTCAATTTAAACTGTTATGCCTTGTTAGCTTGCAAATGGATCCAAGTCAACTTGAATATAAAGATTAACTGGCAACTCGCTAGCAGGTGGCCTTGTGCTTGAGAGATTGTTTGAGACCTGTGTCTATAATGCCTGCTACAAAAAGTTTATTAGTGAATGTGCATTAAGCATGGTTCAGGTAAAATTTGTAACAGAAAGGCCATTTACTTGAATGTAAATAAGTGATTATTGCAAAAAACAGGTTAAACTGTTTATATACAATTAATTCAATTATTAATGGTTCTTATGCAGGGTTGGAAATTACACCTTCCAAATCCGGGATGATTTTTGTCATTGGCTGCTAAGAATGTCTGTTTCACCAGCCACGTTGGCGGGTGGTCACACAACATTTGGGAATATTTTTTTGTCCGAATGCCATATGCAGAAGTTTGGTTGAGTTGACAAGATGGCTAAGTGTGACTTTTTTCCCTCATGTTTTTTTGACCAGTTATATAATTTTGTTCGCAGCTAGGTTGTTTTTTAAATAGTTTTAGTTATCCTCAACTTTCTGCTGCTTAGTGGTGGGGAGTCGACTCCAAAATAATTGATTCCTTGCCCATCGCCTCTCATTTCTGGGTGTCAAGCTTCGATTACGCTAAGAACTGACTCCTCTAAGATTCAGTATATTTGCAATTGAGGAAACTTGTTGCCGTAGGCTACTTTCAAGAATACTGTCACATTTTTTACAGCAGAGAGAGAGAGAGAGGGGAGGGGCGTAGGTAGGCATGTCGGCCACCAGGCAGACAGTCAAAACCATGCATCGGTAATCAAAAGATGTATAGGCTATCGCAATGCTATGTCTCTCAATTTCTTGACTTGCAATGTTTCGCGCAAGTTCACTAAAGTACGGCCTATCAACAAATAGGCTAAGCTATTCTACATGGAACAGACCGAAGACCAAACACACTAGTGTTTTTCATAGCAAAGAGCAGGTGAGCCAGGGGGAGGGAGGACCAGGGCAAGCAGACACAGTCGGAACTGTGCGCCTAGGCTATATCTTGGTAATCTGTATCTTGCAATGCGTATATTCACCTAAAGTATATATTAGGCTATCAATGAGTATGGGTAAGCTATTCCTTATAATGTCAGTGAATTGAAGTTGAACATCGCCAAATGCATCAGTTTAATTAAGCCTAAATCTGCAATAAAAAGTATTGTGCCTATATTTTATTTAATGAAACCCTGGCTGGCTGTTGATGTCCTAGGTCAGGCTCTCCAACCCTGTTCCATGAGAGCTAACTTCTTGTACGTTTTCGCTCCAACCCCAGTTCTAACTAACCTCATTTAGTTTATCAACCAGCTAATTATTGAATCAGATGCGCTAGATTAGGGTTGGAGTTTTTTTCAAAAATGAAAATACTGCCCCCTAGTACCAACAGGTTAAAACACCCAAATACTTTAATTGTTCTCAAATTTATTTGTTTGCTTCTACATTTCTATTTAGGAGCACATCATCTACTCTCCCCAATTTAGATCTTGTCTAATCGCTGCAACGTTCCAATGGGCTCAGGAGGTGAAGGTCGAGTCATGCGTCCTCGGAAACATGACCCGCCAAACCGTGCTTCGTAACCCCCGCCCGCTTAACCTGGAAGCCAGCCGCACCAATGTGTCGGAGGAAACATCGTTCACCTGACGACTGGGGTCAGCCTGCAGGTGCGCTGCCCGCCACAAGGAGTCACTTGAGCGCGATGAGCCAAGTATGGTTATGGCCGGTTGTGATACAGCCCGGGAATGAACCCGGGTCTAAAGTGACGCCTCTAGCACTGCAATGCCTTAGACCACTGTGCCACTCGGGACAACCTTTTTATTGTTTGTCAAAAATATTTTGGCTGTTAGATTATTGATTATTTTTTTATCCATCTGCCACAGCGGCTGGTGGACCACAAATAAGATTTCCCTACCTGGTCTTTGGAAGATTTATATTTAGCCTATGTATAACTTCATAAGCCCTTAATTTATTAGATTATTGCTGACTGTTTGAAAAGCAGTGTTTTTTTAACCTTTTTAATTGTACAACAAAGCATATTTAGAGGACATTTTAAAAGATCTAGATATATATTGTGACTCGCCCATAAATTTGAAAAAATTGGGATATGGTTTTTTAGGACGTATCGCCCAGACTTACTGCATTGGGCCTTTAAACTTTGAAATCAATGTTTTTTGTTTGGTATACATTTTAAAGTGGAGTCTCAGCGTAATTCTGTTACAATGGAACTGCCCATCATGCATTGCATGTTGTGAGTAAATACCATATTTTATGTAACTGCATGTTCAGCAAAGGTTGCTTGTTCTCATTTCTTTAGTAAATTACATAATCGGACCAGTAGGACAGATTATTCTTAATTTTTAAAAATTATTATTACATGTCCGAAAGCTGATGTCACTTGTCAGCCCCCAAAAAGGCCAGAAACACCTTTGGCAGAAAAGGGTTGAGTACATAGCAGTTTTTTCTACGCTTGCCCATAGACGAGAGGAATCATGACATAGACAAAACACCCAATATATTTAGTGGAGCCAAATATTTTCGAATAGCCTATTGAACTCTGCTGTGGCATTGAAGTGTGTGCCGAAGTCAGTGACACAGTCAACGAGCCTGGGCTGCAGAGCAACTCTGATGTCCTCAGAACTGGATCATTATAAACTGATTCACATGTTTGTCTCATCCTCTTCTCTTATTAGGCTACTATATGCATTTTAGGTAGGTTACACATTCCTAAAATAATATGTAAATAGACTTAGACCAAATAGGCATTTATTTCATGAGCTTTTCTCAGCTGTATGTAGCCTGTTTTCTTTTGACTTGTCATCTTGATATTTGTTGTTAAATTTCACTTATGGCCCAATATATTTGTAATTCAAAAAAAAATATGAGAAGAGCATGGACTCCGACTTCCATAATTATTCCCATTTAAAAGCTGCAACTTAAACACTATTAGACTAGTTTTGAAAATATTCTTCATAAATGTATGGTTTTATGATATTTCAGATATTAGGCTTTTGGTCGTTTGATTCGCAACGGCAAGGAGGGATTTTTTTTCTTCTGGTTTCGCGTGCATCATTTTTGTCTTATAAGTGCTTTGCTCAACTGTAAGCTTTGTTCAAATTTCTCATTCGATTTTTAGATCTTGCTATTTGTCCCATCTCATTATTACCATAGGCCTCACATGTTTTGGGGTTATTCAAAAACAACTTTGAACTTTCTGAGGGCCTAGAACTGATCATGAAATAGCGCGGTAGGATAAACCTATCATGTGTTAAACTGAAAGAGTGCCTTACTAGGCCAAGACATATTCATAGAAAATGTAGAGAAAATAGACCATTTGAGTTTCTATAACAATATGACACCTGAGTGTCCGCTATAGAAAATAGACTTCGGCTATTGGCCCAGATCGTCCTACGTTTATTGGAGAGAGAAAATAACAAAACATTTTTGACCGGGACTTTTGCACTGCCTTGTTGAGACTAGCTCTGTCTAAAATGTTTTCTTCATCCAATTCTGATCAGAGTAATTGTTTGATATTGGTATATTTTCTTTTACTGAAAACTATTTTGTGGTCTGATTTATTTTTTATTTTATTTTTGATATGTACTTGTTCTGGACAAGCCTTAATGTCAAGCCCTGACTAATCATGAGATATAGGCCTATTTACCACCACCGTAATACGTTTTGACGTTGAATGAGTCAACGGGTATTTCGCCTAGTGTAAGGACCAAATGATATTAGTGAGGTAGAGTCCAGCGAGAATAGAATGAAGTTAGGCGAAAGGGTTTACATGTCTGTGCTCGGCATGTCCTTGTTAAGAGATTACCGATGCTAAGGGATTGTTTATTTCTGTAAATCAAATTGTATTGGTCACACACACACATTTTGCAGTAGTGTTCCTAGTGTCCCTTTATTAAAGTGGCCAGAGATTCCATGTCTATGTAGATGGGCAGCAGCCTCCAAGGTGCAGGGTTGAGTAACCGGGTGGTAGCCGGCTAGTGATGGCTATTTAACAATCTGATGGCCTTGAGATTTACGCTGTTTTTCAGTCTCGGTCCCAGCTTTGATGCACCTGTACTGACCTCACCTTCTGGATGGTAGTGAGTGTGAATGCCAAACGGGTGCTTCACAGTGATACGTCCGGTGAAATATCTGTCTCATTGTTCTATCTGTGGTTTAATTGTTTTAAATACACCATCCTGTCCGTCTGCAACCTGTTTGAACAACAGTCTGTTCACTTTGTTTAGGTTATGAAATCAAGTGGCCTACCTGGATAAGAAGATTAGTATTTCTAAGAATGAGAATGGGTTGTCAAGTCAATTCCTTATATAAAAGCATGTTATGCTCATTGCACATTTATAAAACACGGACTAGACTGCTAGCACCCAACAGTATGTGGCTAAAATGCTGCTACCGCACGAAAGAAACAGAAAATAAATGTTCCACAATCATGTTCTTTGATACTCCCATTTTTGTAGGGTCTGCTATGTTCTAAATTTGGAACTTGAGACATGTAAAGTGTTTCGTTAGAAGGGAAATCGACTGATTTCTGATGGACCAAACATCAAATGCAAATAGCAAGTTGAAACTGCTTGTTGTCAGAGAGGAAGAAGTGATCTTTTGTCTTTGTTGTAGAGTGGCAGGGGGAGTGGCTTGGTATCTGTGAGCGAGTGGGAAGGTGCACAGTTTACTCAGCACAGAAGGAGCGAAGGAGATACAAGCATTTGAAATATTGCGCTAAAACATAAATTCAAATTAGTTTGATATATATCATACCAGACTGGTTTGAGCTAGGGCAGTAGCAGCACCAGGCAGTCTCAGTAGTAATCCTTCCCTGGCTAGTGACATGGGGCGTTGTCCTTGTGCATGGCTGCTCAACAGACATGATTAGAGACAGCTTCTCATGAGATTCTACAATCTTTTTCCTACCATGTCCAATCCATCTAACCCTCACACATAGTCATGGCCAGTGGTTCGGTGTGTGGCCCATATCCTTTAGTGAGAGTTTATTTCATTGACTGATTTTCTAGACAGACTGGTGATGTCAACTGTCATTTGAAAGAATATATTCCTCTTTGGCTTGTCCCATAGATTAATCTGGTTTGTAGTACCACATTCTCAACTGAGGAAATGTTGGCCTAAGTTATGCATGGGATGTACTCAAGACTGCTCAGATTTCGACAGCTGGTTTGTGGAGTCCTATTTCCACTGGCACAGATATACATCTTTGTTGTTTAGGTTCTAAGTAAAAAGTGCTGTGTTTTCAGTAGATGTGCCACTTGGCACTGTGTTGTAGTTTTCACTCCAGTGATAGACCTTATGCCATACAGACCACCATATGGTGGTCACGCAACCAACTACAAATAAATGGTGCCTTTTTTTGCTTTTGTCTGTCTGTTTGTAGGCTCTGGCAGAGTCTACGTGACACCGAAATGAATGCCTATCTCTTTGCTTTGTCTCCGTCTGTGTGTACTAGGCTCTGTCAGACTCTGTGAACCACCACAAGCGTGCAGCAGCAGATGGGGAGACCCGGGAGGAGTGCCTGCTGCAGGAAACTGCCAGCAAGGAGGCTGCCATGGCAACCAGCATGGCTGAGCTTCAGGTCGAGTTACGGCAGGGGCGTATCACTCTGGGCAACGCTCACGCAGAGATCGACCGTCTGGCTGGCCTCTCATCCCAGCTAAAGAAGGTATAAATATACGGCCTATCCATTCACTGAGATACTGAATGCTTTACCCACCAATATTTTCTTGCATATGGAAAGATAAAACTCTATTTAATGTAATTTGTTAGTCTCTCCATTCAACTCAGATGTAGGTATTCCTAGTATTAGTCAAATAAGGAATTACTTTACACCCTTAATTCCTGCTAGTCTCTTGTGTTTTAATGTTTAGTAAGGAGCAATGTGCAGTGCTTCCATAACGTTAATGTGTAATTAGTTCCACTGAGAGTGTGTTTGCGTTCACAGGAGTGTGAGTGTTGGGAGGCGGAGAAGGGCCACATGAGGAATGAGATGAAGGAGTATAAGGTGCGGGAGCTCCAGCAGCTCCAGGACAACAGTGAGCTGGAGGAGGAGAACACCTGTCTGCAGAAACAGGTGTCTGTACTCAAGGAGAACCAGGTCAGAGTCTCTCCCTTCTCACCTCACTGATAATCAACCATAGAAATAGAATGAATAGAAAAGGTGTCTCCATTCAAGTCAATTTAATTTAACCTTTATTTTTATCAGGGAGTCACACTGAGACCAAGGTCTCTTTTACAAATGAGCCCTGAATTACAGAAAATACACACATCAAAATATAAATACAGAATGCAATCAGAAAGCTGGCATAATGGGTAATGATGGACACTTAAGTGTACAAAACATTTGGAGCACCTTCCTAATATTGAGTTGCACCCCCTTTTGCCTTCAGAACAGCCTTAATTGTTTGGGGCATGGACTCTACAAGGTGCCAAAAACGTTCCACAGGGATGCTGGCCCAGGTTGACTCCAATGCTTCCCACAGTTGTCAAGTTGGCTGGATGTCCTTTGGGTGGTGGAACCTTATTGATACACGGGAAACTGTTGAGCATGAAAAACCTAGCAGCGTTGCAGTTCTTGACAAACCGGTGCGTCTGGCAACAACTACCATACCCCGTTTAAAGGCACTTAAATCTTCTGTCTTGTCCATTCACACTCTGAATAGCACACATACACAATCCATTTCTCAATTGTCTCGCGGCAAAATAAATCCTTCTTTAACCTGTCTCCTCTCCTTCATCGACACTGATTGAAGTGGATTTTAAAGGTGATATCAATAATAGATCATAGACTGACCAGGTGAATCCAGGTGAAAACTATGTTATGGAAAGGTGTTCCTAATGATATATACGCTCTTGTGTGTCCACCTCATTTTTAAGAAGTCTTTTAAACGACTAAACCCAAACGTGGAAACTATAGATATAACTTCCTCCGCGCTTGTGCATTATCATAATTCATATGTGCCTCACTAGAAATCCTTGCATTAGCATTTCTGTTAGCTGATACGTCATGACAAAAAATAGCATATTACTGTCCTGTTAATGTGCCTTGACCTTGAAGCCTAAACTGTAGAGAGAAAAAGAAAACTAACTGATCCTAGTGGTGGCCCAATCGCAGGCAGGCAAGTTATTTCAAAATGAATATGCATTCAAAACCCCAGGCTTTTGAAAGGTTATTCAAATGACACGCTATTCACTGCAGTTGACAGCGTAGACTAGAGTTTTGTACTCACTTGAAAACAATAATAACATTCTCCATTACATTGTCTTGTTGTAGCCAAGGAGGATATATTTCTTGTCCCTAAAAAAACTGAAACGATAGGTGAGCTTTTCGAGCTGCGTACCCGGGAACTGTGAGGGAGTGCACTCAGCCCACATAGTGAAGGCTACCTATGATTTTGTTATCTGATTAACATTCACTGCGTTATTAAGAATAATATTGAGCTTATGAATTATGGTCTAATATGCATATGCTTCTACTTACGCTATAGGCTAGACCTCGATCCTGTCTTTGTTCTGTTGCACAATTACGCACCTGGCCTCTCTGCTGCAACGACTATTCCTTTTTAATCTTGTGGAGTCCCAGGAAAAGACAGATTACAAAAGCTTGTTGGACACTTATTTCGACTTATTTCCTTTAGCCTACTAATAGCGTATTGGAGGAGAGATTGCTCTTGCTTGCTAAATTTAAAATAGGCTACAGCATTAAAGGAGAAGCCCATATTTTCCTGTCTTACTGCCGTGCTGCATCCTGATGAAATAGGCCTACACCATATGAGTGGCCTGCTAATGTACCTTTCTGGTTCTTCTAAACTGTCGAGGAATAGATCCAAACTGATCCAAATATGCAGTTATTTCGGGGGTTATTCAAATGAGCCTAAATCACTTCAGTTTACAATAATTGTGTATTCACTTGATAACAATAATACATTCCTCATTGTGCTGTGTTATAGCCCAGGTATAGCAATTTCCTTGTAGAAAAATGTAGGCCAAGGCCTAATTAATAGTGGAGCTTTGCGTGCCCGGGGACCGCAGCCTGGCGGAACGCACTACAGACCTGCCATTTCATACTCTGTTAACTTAAAAAAAAAAATCTTACACTTTGATATGGAAAGCGTTTGTTGTTGAATACAAGTTACTATATTTTTCATTAGGCCTGTATGTACAGTGCATTCGGAAAGTATTCACACCCCTTGACTTTTTCCCACATTTTGTTGCGTTACAGCCTTATTCTTAAATAGATTTAAAAATATATCTATCTCATCAATCTACACGCAATATCCCATAATGACAAAGCAAAAACAGGTTTATAGACACACTTGCAAATGTATTAAACATTTACAACTGAAATATCACATTTACATAAGTATTCAGACTCTTCACTCAGTACTTTGTTGAAGCATCTTTGGCAGCGATTACAGCCTTGAGTCTTCTTGGGAATGTCACTAAAAGCTTGGCACACCTGTATTTGGGAAGTTTTTCCCATTCTTCTCAAATCAAATGTTATTTGTCACATACACATGGTTAGCAGATGTTAATGCGAGTGTAGTGAAATGCTTGTGCTTCTAGTTCCGACAATGCAGTAATAACCAACGAGTAATCTAACCTAACAATTCCACAACTACTACCTTATACACACAAGTGTAAAGGGATAAAGAATATGTACATAAAGATATATGAATGAGTGATGTTACAGAAAGGCATAGGCAAGATGCAGTAGATGGTATCGAGTACAGTATATACATATGAGATGAGTAATGTAGGGTATGTAAACATTATATTAAGTGGCATTGTTTAAAGTGGCTAGTGATACATTTTTTACATCAATTTCCATTATTAAAGTGAGCTGGAGTTGAGTCAGTATGTTGGCAGCAGCCACTCAAGATCTGTCAAGCTATTTTCAGGTCTCTCCAGAGATGTTAGATTGGGTTCAAGTCCGGGCTCTGGCTGGGCCACTCAAGGACATTCAGAGACTTGTCCCGAAGCCACTCCTGCGTTGTCTTGACTGTGTGCTTAGGGTCATTGTCCTATTGGAAGGTGAGTCTTCACCCCAGTCTGAGGTCCTGAGCACTCTGGAGCAGGTTTTCAACAAGGATCTCTCTGTATTTTGCGCCATTCATCTTTCCCTTGATCCTGATTCCCTCTCGCTGAAAAACATCCCCACAGCATGATCCTTCCACCAGCATGCTTCACCGTAGGGATGTTGCCAGGTTTCCTCCGGACGTGTCGCTTGGCATTCATGCCAAAGAGTTCAATCTTGGTTTTGTCAGACCAGAGAATCTTGTTTCTCATGGTCTGAGAGTCCTTTAGGTGCCTTTCGGCAAACTCCGGCAAACGAAAGTGGGCTGTCATGTGCCTTTTACTGAGTGGCTTCCATCTGGCCACTCTACCATAACGACCTGCGTGGTGGAGTGCTGCAGAGATGGAAGAATCTTCCAGAAGAACAACCATCTCCACAGAGGAACTCTGGAGCTCTGTCAGAGTGACCATTGGTTCTTCTTGGTCACCACCCTGACCTAGGCCCTCCTCCTGATTGCTCAGTTTGGCCGGGCGGCCAGCTCTAGGAAGAGTCTTGGTGGTTCCAAACTTCTTCCATTTTAAGAATGATGGAGGCCACTGTGTTCTCAGGGACCTTCAAAGCTGCAGAGCATTTTTGGTACCCTTCCCCAGACCTGTGCTTTAACAAAATCCTGTTTCTGAGCTCTACGGACAATTCCTCCGGCCTCCTAGCTTGATTTTTGCTCTGACATGCACTGTCAACTGCAGGATCTTAGGTAGACAGGTGTGTGCCTTTCCAAATCATGTCCAATCAATTGAATCTACAACAGGTGGACTCCAATGAAATAGTAGAAATATCTCAAGGATGATCAATAGAAACAGGATGCACCTGAGCTCAATTTGGAGTCTCATAGCAAAGGGTCTGAAAAACTTATTCAAATAAGGTTTTTCTGTTTTTAAAAAATTTGTAATACATTTTCAAAAATGTCTAAACCTGTTTTCTCTTTGTCATTATGAGGCATTGTGTGTAGATTGAGGGGGAAAATGTATTTAATCAATTTTAGATTTTCTGGATTTTTGTTTTAGATTCCGTCTCTCACAGTTGAAGTGTACCTATGATAAAAAATTACAAACCTCTACATGTTTTGTAAGTAGGAAACACTGCCGATTTTGCAAGTTATCAAATACTTGTTCTCCCCACTGTGTATATATATATTTAGCATTCTGTTGGTGGCACGAATTTTATATAATAATTGAAATAGAAAAACTTGGGGGGAAAAGTGTTGAATCAAGTGTTGTTTTTTTGTACCAGTTCATGAAATATCATCGGGAATATATTTTTTTGCAACCTGTATGGCGCAGCTGTCACCATTTTTGTCCTCAACTGAAACTGGTATATTTTTCTATTTGTGCCAATTCCTTTCGGCCAATTTGTATCTTTAATATATGGCCGGCAAATAAGTTCCCTGCCTTCTCCCTTTTACACTTGCCTCTTCCATTTTTTTTGGTAATGTTGCAATCAGTTGTTTGTAAATTTGGATTGAGCACATATTCCCATAGCTGCATATGTGACATAACTCCTCTGATCCTATTCATAATATCATTAATAAATATAATATTATTATTATTATTTTTTTTTTTCCATAATTTATTTTATTTTATATTAATCATTATATTTGCGTTTAACCATAACATTTGTTGTAATATTTGTTTTATATTTTTTTAATAATTGTAACTAGCTTTGTATAGCTTGTTTAAGAAAGGGAAATACTTTAAACAACATTTCATTTTCAATTAGTTGGAAATGAGAAGCTATCTGTATTAAGGCAAAATGGCAATATAAAAAAAGGATGAGCCTTAATCTACTGGGAACCATTTTGGGTTTAAGTGTAACTTATGTATGAGTGAAGCTTTTAGTGAGAGGTTTAACGCTTTAAAATGTAAACATTTTAGCCCCCCAAACTCATATTCATTATCAATAGGCACGTTACATTTGTCTGGCTTAGCATTCCAAATTAAAATAAATATTATTTTGCAGAATTCTTTCTATTTTTGCTAACTTTCTATTGAAATTGATTGTGGTAAGTTCATTTATATTTTTGAGATGTGAATACCAAGTATGTCTACTTCACCATCTGCCCATTTTATTGGTAAACTGCAAGGTAGTGTAAACACTTTTTATTTTTATTTGTAATTTTTTACAATCCATACGTAATATGGTTTTAGTCCAGAGAGGCTAGAAAAGTGATCAAGATCTTTAATGAGACTGCAGGGATCCAGATTGCAGACTTAAGAAAACACTTGTCATCGGCATACATTGACACTTTTGTTTTTATCCCCTGGATTTCTGACCCCTTGATGTTTGGTTTTTATCTAATTTTAATAGCTAGCATTTCAATGGCCATAATAAGTAGATATGGAGACAACGGACAGCCTTGTTTTACTCCTCTTAAAAGCTCAATACTTTGAGAAGTAACCATTATTTACTATTTTACATCTGAGGTTGCTGTACATAACTTTAACCTATTGTATAAAAGATTCACAGAAATTAAAGTAATCCAGGCATTTATATATTCTAGTCATACTTTATCAAACGCCTATTCAAAATCTGCTGTGAAGACCAGTCCTGGAATCTTTGATATTTCATAATGTTCAATTGTTTTCATGTAAATGATCTCCAATATATCGTCCATGTAAATAAAACTTGTCTGATCAGGATGAACAATATCTGATAAAACCTTTTTAATTCTGTGCACTATGCATTTCGCCAGGATTTTCGCATCACATTA
This sequence comes from Oncorhynchus nerka, assembly GCF_034236695.1. Lineage (NCBI taxonomy): Eukaryota > Metazoa > Chordata > Actinopteri > Salmoniformes > Salmonidae > Oncorhynchus > Oncorhynchus nerka. The sequence continues at coordinate 72,661,101 of NC_088402.1, read as the reverse complement.
TTGACGTGTTAGAGGCGTAGACTGGATCTTTATACTTACCACCTGGGTCCTGTTTTAGTAGTAATGAAATCAAACCTGGTTGAGTACCTGAAAGTCTACCATTTATATAGGAGTAATTAAAACATGCTAATAATGGATCTTTGAGAACATCAAAAAAGGTCTGATACTGGTATACCATCAAGCCCAGGTGTTTTTTCAGACTGGGGCAATAAAATATTTTATAAGTTCCTCTTCTGTAAGTTGGCCTTCACGCAGGTCTTTCTGTAAATTTGTTCATTTTACATTATTATTATGAAAGAAATCCTTAGTTAACATCATTCAGTGGAAATGGAGACTTGAAAAGAAAACATGCAGAAAATATTTTGCTTCCTCTTTCAAAATTATAATATGGTGACTCATGAATGACTCCATTTAACGAGTTTCTGTAAATTATTTTTGGTAGCATTTCTATGTTGAAGATTAAAAATAAAATAAACGGTTGTGCGTTTTACAATTTTCCATCCAATTTCCTTTATTTTTGTAACAAATGACACTTAATCGTTCTTGAATAAGTACCTCCATTTCTTTGTTTTTCCTCTAACCTATTTTGTGCCTCTAGTACAGTTTCCATTACCATCTACCTGCACTGTTACTTCCTCTATTTCCTTTATTAGTCTAATCTCGTTTGACCTAAACTGATTTTGTTTTAATGAGTACTGTATTGAATGGCCTCTAAAAGTAAATGTTAAGTGTCCAATACAATAAGGGGATCTGCTGTACATACAGCGGGGAAAAAAAGTATTTAGTCAACCACCAACTGTGCAAGTTCTCTGACTTAAAAAGATGAGAGGCCTGTAATTTTCATCATAGGTACACTTCAACTATGACAGACAAAATTAGAAAAAAAATCCTGAAAATCACATTGTACGATTTTTAATGAATTTATTTGCAAATTATGGTGGAAAATAAGTATTTGATCAATAACAAAAGTTTCTCAATACTTTGTTGGCAATGACAGAGGTCAAACGTTTTCTGTAAGTCTTCACAAGGTTTTCACACACTGTTTCTGGTATTTTGGCCCATTCCTCCATGCAGATCTCCTCTAGAGCAGTGATGTTTTGGGGCTGTTGCTGGGCAACACGGACTTTCAACTCCCTCCAAAGATTTTCTATGGGGTTGAGATCTGGAGACTGGCTAGGCCACTCCAGGACCTTGAAATGCTTCTTACGAAGCCACTCCTTCGTTGCCCGGGCGGTGTGTTTGGGATCATTGTCATGCTGAAAGACCCAGCCACGTTTCATCTTCAATGCCCTTGCTGATGGAAGGAGCTTTTCGGTGATTTGAAATATTTTCCACACACATACACAGCTATGTGTAGTCTGCTTGGACACTGGGTCCCTGCTCTCCCATGCTGAATTGCCTGCAGCCACAGGGCTCTTTTTGCAGGCTCCATTTCCCTATGTGGGATTTTTGACCTGGTTACATGTACATGGAACAACACAGCAGCATTTTGGCATGTTTTGTTATTTTTGTATAACCAAAAATGAACTGCGAAGTTGGTTCTTTTACACTGGGGGGTCAGTGGGAAAGAATGTTTGTGGGCGTGGTCGAGGGGAATTCCTTATTATGACATGAGTATCGACTCAGACTATTGCGAGCGTACCCATGAGTTTACCAGTCAAATTGACTGGGTTAGAGCTTCCAAGCCCATTCTATTCATTGTATTTCTATGTAATCAACACTCGGGTAACACAGAGCCGTGTTCAGTATGAAGAATTTTTTTTGAAACTGAGGATATAGCTGAACTTGTCCAATATGATTGTAGTTTTCTATTGAATGAAGTTTAACCGCAGTGTGCCCTACTGAACAAACCCTGGTCTCCCATCAACAGCCAGTTTGGGACTTGGGCCAGAATACTCCTACTCTTCCCAAAAAGGGTCATGGAATGCATACCCAGATTTACTCAGAACCTTGTGTAACTGCTGAAAAATGTGCCATGTCATACCAAACAGTAGAAATGTGTTTATTTCTCAATGGACAATAGCAGGTTCCAGATCATTCTGTGGTCGGGTTGGTTTCTATTCTTCCTGTCCATTTGAGTCTCCATCTCCTGCTGGGTTTAGTGTCTGAGGGTTCTTTCCCAGTGGTTCATGAACACTGTCTGGTGTATGTTCTGAGTTTGGCTGACAGTGCCTTGACTGTGTTTGCCCCTGTCAATCTGTCTTGACACACAGTCATTTTTGTGGAGTCATCTCAGTTGATGTGAGACAATGGCATCGCTCCAGTGGGACTTCTCAGTGAACAATCAGGAGAGATAAGATTCTCATCCTGGTCACGCGTAAGCCTACTGTAAATGTGACGTAAACTGTGCTAACTCGTTTGTCATTTTACTCATGAGTTGGCCAAGTAGTGCGGATCAATTATTCAAAAGTTTAAAAAAATATATTTTTACCAACTGCCAGCCATAAGTAATCGATGTAGAACATTCCTGTTGATGTTCTATGGTCAAGAGTAATAATAATCTATGCATTTTACAGTTACACATTCCTAGTCCAGTACCACCCAACAGACATTACAAGATAACATTCACTTTTATTGTCCGGAACATTCAAAACACTACTAACACAGTGTAAACATACTCAGGCCTATTCTGTCCTCACATGCCCGCTCGTTTGTCATCTGCAGGTGGAGTTTGAGGCGGTGAAGCTGGAGCTCACCCACAAGGAGGAGCAGGACGAGGTTCTCAGGGCCCAGCTGGAGGAGGCGGCGCGGCTGAGGGAGATCGCTGAGCATCAACTGGACGAGGCCCTGGAGGCCCTGAAAGAGGAGCGGGAGCAGAAGAACAGCCTGAGGAGGGAGCTATCGGCCCTGGCCCTCAACCCCTTCGACTCTGTGGGCAACCTGGAGCTGCACCTGGAGCAGCTGGATGACAGTGGCGATAGCGGAGGGGGCCAGAGGAGCTCTGAGGACCAGGAGCACGACCAGGACAGTGGTTACAACAATGGCCCAGGGTCTGGTTGCGCTCCTACTAATCCTAACCCCAAGGCAAACGGGCACGTCCAGCGCTTCTCCACCCCCAGGAACAGTGATGTGTTCCTGAGGCCTGCCCCTGGCCTGGTGTCTGACCTTCTCAGTGAGCTGCACCTCTCAGACAGCCAGAAGCTCAAACAGCAGCTCATGCAGGTACACAATGGGCTCATATCCACAGAGATTCCATTAAATTACTATATGCAGGTCTAGAATTTCATGGTCACTAAAGATCCCATGGCACTTATTGTAAGAGTACGGGTGTCAACCCTGGTCTCCTGGCTAAATTCCCAATCTTATACCATCATGGCCATCTAATTATCCCCAGCTTCCAATTGTCTCTCTCATACCCTCCTCTACCCTGTAAATATCCCCCAGGTCGTTGCTGTAAATATGAATGTGTTCTCAGTCATCTTACCTGGTGAAATAAGGGTAAAAATATATATTTCAGGACGCAAAGGCCATCTACTAGGGCACCAAGGCCATTAACCAAAATAGCCAATTACATTTATTTGAAAACTGACAAACACTAGATATTTTTTTGTTGAATTTCCAACCCTTTTCCTCCAATTTTGTGGTATCCAATTGTTAGTAGTTACTATCTTGTCTCATCGCTACAACGCCCGTACGGGCTCGGGAGAGATGAAGGTCGAAAGCCATGCGTCCACCGAAATCCAACCCAACCAAGCCGCACTGCTTCTTAACACAGCCCGCATCCAACCCGGAAGCCAGCCACACCAATGTGTCGGAGGAAACACTGTGCACCTGGTTAGCGTGCACTGCGCCCGGCCCGCCACAGGAGTCGCTAGTAAGGGATGAGACAAGGATATCCCTGTCGGCCAAACCCTCCCTAACCCGGACGACGCTAGGACAATTGTGCGTTGCCCCATGGACCTCCCGGTGGCGGCCGGCTGCGACAGAGCCTCGGCGCGAACCCAGAGTCTCTGGTGGCAAAGTTAGCACTGCGATGCAGTGCCCTAGGCCCTTTACTAGCTATTCTTTTAACCTCTTGGAAATACCTATCCCGTATCGGTGAGAATTGTCATCAACTACACTAATTAGCATAGCGCAACGGTCAAAACATATTACTAGAAATTATTCATATTCATGAAATCACAAGTGAAATATAGTGAAACACTGCTTAGCCGTTTGTTAATCATCATCTCAGATTTTGAAATTATGCTTTACAGCCAAAGTAAGACAAGCATATGTGTAAGTTTATCTATAGCCAGCATAACATTATGTCCAGCTAGCAGCAGGAAGCTTGGTCACGAAAATCATAAAAGCAATCAAATCAACCGTTTACCTTTGATCTTCGGATGTTTTCACTGACGAGACTCCCAGTTAGACAGCAAATGTTCCTTTTGTTCCTTAAAGATTATTTTTATACCCAAAATACCCCCGCTTGTTTGTCACGTTATGTTCAGAAATCCACCGGAAATAGCGGTCACGACAACGCCCCCCAAAAATCTAATTATATCCATAATATTGACAGAAACATGGCAAACATTTTTTTATAATCAATCCTCAAAGGTGTTTTTCAAATATCTATTCGATAATATATCAACCGGGACAATTGGCTTTTCAGTAGGAGCGAGAGGAAAAATAACTACCTCTGTCTTTTACGCAAGAATCACTCTGAGAGCCCTCAGCTGGCCACTTACGCAATGTAGTCGTTTACGCTCAATCTTCAACATAAAGTCGTGAAACTACGTCAAAATGCTGTAGACACCTTAGGGAATACGTAGGGAAAGGAATCTGGTTGATATCCCTTTCAATGGCCAATAGGGGTGTATAGGAAGACAACGGTTTCAAAATCAGAGGCACTTCCTGATGGGATTTTCCTCAGGGTTTCGCCTGCAGTATCAGTTCTGTTATACTCACAGACAATATTTTGACAGTTTTGGAAACTTTAGTGTTTTCTATCCTAAGCTGTCAATTATATGCATATTCTAGCATCTGGTCCTGAGAAATAGGCAGTTTACTTTGGGAACGTTATTTTTCCAAAAATAAAAATAGTGCCCCCTAGTTTCAAGAGGTTAAGAAAAACATGCTGTACGTTAATGTACATAAATAATTTGCCTTCGTGTAGGTGATAGCCAATGATTATTGGCTATAGCCTGTCATGTCCAGAGCGATGCTGACATGGAGGCGCTTGAAAGTGTGTGTGTGTGTGTAGAAATACATACATAGATCCATACATACATAGAGTTGAAGTTGGAAGTTTACATACACTTAGGATGGAGTCATTAAAACTCGTTTTTCAACCACTCCACACATTTCTTGTTAACAAACTATAGTTTTGGCAAGTCGGTTAGGACATGTACTTTGTGCATGACACAAGTACATTTTAACAACAATTGTTTACAGACAGATTATTTAACTTATAATTCACTGTATCACAATTCCAGTGGGTCAGAAGTTTACTTACACGAAGTTGACTGTGCCTTTAAACATCTTGAATATTCCAGAAAATTGTGCTTTTGCTGTTCGTTAGGCCTACTCATCTTGTTGGCTGACAAAGTACACGTGGACAGTTTCTAACATCTTCAATATGCACCTAGGAGTTCAATAAGAGGGATGCGTGCAGTTGTGTCCCGATATCTGTCTTCACTTGTAGCCTGCTTCGGAGCTGTGATGCCTGTGAGAAGGATCACGTGACGAACATTGGCTAATAAGAATGTAGATATTTGAGAGAGCCTTGTGAGTGAGAGGTGCTTCTGAGCATGACGATTGGCAGCTGGGAGAAGGGAATTATAATGATTATGTTCATTGATTATTATAATTATAATGATTATGTATAATGTATAATGATCATTATGTATAATGATTATGTAATGTATACTAACTCACTTCAAGGAATCATCTGTTTACATTTTCTTTCAGTGAAGAATTGTTTAAATGCAACCACATTGAAACAGACATGGCCTGTAGACCACGTGTCAGTGCCTAGATGTAGCTCTGCTCTAATTCTGCTACTTGTCCTTTGGGCTTGTACTTTCTATGAGATTATGAAGGTTTCAGGCAGGTTAGCTTTGCATGACTGAGAGGCAGGCCTGCTATGTTTGCTGTTTCCGCCTATAGACCACATCCTGCTACAAATAGAATTGGATCACTCAATGAGTCTCTCTCGTGACGCTACTGACAGTAAAGGTTCAAATGGCTCAACAAAGACCGTATTGCACATTAAATTGGCACTTTCCTACACGTTCCTATAGCTCTGCTCAGTCTTTCCTACACGTTCCTATAGCTCTGCTCAGTCTTTCCTACACGTTCCTATAGCTCTGCTCAGTCTTTCCTACACGTTCCTATAGCTCTGCTCAGTCTTTCCTACACGTTCCTATAGCTCTGCTTAGTCTTTCCTACACGTTCCTATAGCTCTGCTCAGTCTTTCCTACACGTTCCTATAGCTCTGCTCAGAACTCTTGTTGCCGTTGGTCTACTATTTCCATTATGTAAGTAAATGCCATGCTTGACTTGTACTGAAATAGGTGCTTGCACTCATTTTGAGTGCCAGTATTGTTTATATTTTATGTGCAATGCATTTGAGCTAATATTCTGTAAGAGGTGCAGGGACTCGAGCACTAGAAAATGTGAGGTGCCGGTACGTTCCAGTGAGTTCCTGCTCAAGTCCAGCACTGTGTAAATGTATAATGCACTTAGCTGGGGCTTGGTATTGCTGTTGCTCAACACAGGCCCATTAGGTGTTATAAGAGTACTTGAGTGGGTTGAGCCAGTGCTGCTCCACTACATGAATAATAAATTAGTTGAATGAAAAGGCACTCCAGGGCGAAATGTATGTTAACAGTCTAAGAGAATATCTCTTGTCTCGCTGAGAAGAAATATCAACCTGCTGAAATATATAACTGACATCACTTGTCTAGTGCTGAATGTGTTGTTCTGTGCAGTCGCCTGAATTCTTGGTACAGTACAGTAAATAATCTGTCAGGAAACTCGAAATGAAAAATGCCATGTTTTGCTATACATTTAGCAATCTATGAAGCAAATACCTGTTTTAAGCAATGGTTTTGGAACAAAGTGGCACTTTTAAAAGCTGGAAAATATGTAATTCATTCTGTTATACACTACCAGTCAAACGTTTTAGAACACCTACTCATTCAAGGGTTTTTCTTTATTTTTACTGTTTTCTATATTATAGTGAAGACATCAAAACTATGAAATAACATCTGGAGGAATCATATAGTAACCAAAAAAGTGTTAAACAAATTTATATTTGTGATTCATCAAATAGCCACCCTTTGCCTTGATGACAGCTTTGTACACTCTTGGCATTCTCTCAACCAGCTTCATGAGGTAGTCATCTGGAATGCATTTAAATTAACAGGTGTGCATTAAGTTAATTTGTGGAATTTCTTTCCTTGGTGTTTGAGCCAATCAGTTGTGTTGTGACAAGGTAGGGGTGGTATACAGAAGATATCCCTATTTGGTAAAAGACCAAGTCCATATTATGGCAAGAACGGCTCAAATAAGCAAAGAGAAACGACAGTCCATTACTTTAAGACATGAAGGTCAGTCAATCCAGAAAATGTCAAGAACTTTGAAAGTTTCTTCAAGTGCATTCGCAAAAACCATCAAGCGCTATGATGAAACTGGCTCTCATGAGGACCGCCATAGGAAAGGAAGACCCAAACTTACCTCTGCGGCAGAGGATAAGTTCATTAGAGTTACCAGCCTCAGAAATTGCAGCCCAAATAAATGCTTCAGAGTTCAAGAAGAGACATCTCAACATCAGCTGTTCAGAGGAGACTGTGTGGATCAGTCCTTCATGTTGGAATTGCTGCAAAGAAACCACTACTAAAGGACACCAATAAGAAGAAGAGACTTGCTTGGGCCAAGAAACGTGAGCAATGGACATTAGACCGGTGGAAATTTGTCCTTTGGCCTGGAGTTCAAATTGCAATTTTTTTGTTCTAACCCCCTTGTCTTTGTAAGATGAGGTGTGGGTGTACGGATGATCTCTGCATGTGTATTTCCCACTGTGAAGCATGGAAGAGGAGGTGTGATGGTGTTGGGGTGCTTTGCTGGTGACAGTCTGTGATTTATTTAGAATTCAAGGCAAACTTAACCAGCATGGCTACCACAGCATTCTGCAGCGATATGCCATCCCATCTGGTTTGGGCTTAGTGGGACTATCATTTGGTTTTCAACAGGACAATGACCCAATACACCTCCAGGGTGTGTAAGGGCTATTTGACCGAGAAGGAGAGTGATGGCATGCTGCATCAGATGACCTGGCCGCCACAATCCCCCGACCTCAACCAATTTCAGATGGTTTGGGATGAGTCTCTCAACCAGCCAACAAGTGCTCAGCATGTGTGGGAACTCCTTCAAGACTGTTGGAAAAGCATTCCATGTGAAGCTGGTTGAGAGAATGCCAAGACTGTGCAAAGCTGTCATCAAGGCAAAGGGGGGCTATTTAAAGAATCTCAAATATAAAATATATTTTGATTTTGTTGAACAGGTTTTTGCTTCCTACATAATTCCATATGTTATTTTTTGATGTCTTCACTATTATTATACAATGTAGAAAATAGGAAAAATAAAAACCCTTGAATGAGTAGGTGTTCTAAAAGTTTGGACCGGTAGTGTATATTTAGCAGTCCTTTTTTCTGTTCCTCTCTTTCTCTAGGCTGAGCGGGATAAGACTGGTCTGGCCAACACTGTCCAGGACCTCCAGAGGCAGTTGGAGCTGTCCCAGCAGGCCTTTAGTGAGCAGGAGGACAAGGTGGGCTCCCTGACCCAGCAGCTGGAGGCCGTACAGCTGCAGAAACACATCCTGCCCCAGGGGAAGGCAGCAGGTGACCGGGGGGACAGCAGCAGCAGGACCCTGGAGAATGGTGCGGATGACTACGACTATGAGCTGGACGTAAAGAGCGCTGAGGTGTTGGAGGCTCGGATGAAGGCGGCCGGCGAGGAGCTGCTGAAGCTGCGTGAGGAGCTGTCTCAGGCAGGGAAACGTTACTCGGCCCTGGAGCAGCGCTGCCGGCAGGAGAAGGAGCGATGGAGGGGAGAGGCCCATGAGCTGGCTGAGAAGATCCGCCAGTGCATCAAGTCCAGCCGGCAGGACCAGGAGCGCATCAGCGAGCTGGAGAAGGAGATCGGAGCGACGAGGAAAGTGGCTACTGATTCTGAGGGTCATCTCAGCGTGGCACAGGAGGAGCTGCTGGCCTTCTCTGAGGAGCTGGCCAACCTCTACCACCACATCTGTGTGTGCAACAACCTCACGCCCAAACGCGTCACCCTGGACTACTACCGCGACGGGGCCAGGGGGCAGTCAGGGGGGAGCGGAGGGAGGTCCAACCACCTGCACCCCCATCACGGACGTAACAAGCGCCGCTCCAACGAGTTGTTTGCGAAAGCAGTGCACGGAGGGGATGGAGACAGTAGGCCTGGTACTCCCCAGGACTCCCGTGACAACTCCCCCTCGACACGCTGCTCCTCCCCCGCCCCAGTCTGCCCTGGCTCCCCCACGCTGGACTTCAGGGACCCCTCCAACGTACGTAACCTGGTGGCTGTCATCCGCTGCCAAATCAAACACCTCCAGGTACGAGTGCCGCCGCCATGTTGTCTTCCACTAAACATACATATTTAATGGAGAGTTCATTTAATAAACACACGTTTCTTTTTATCTTTTACCAGATCTAATGTGTTATAGTCTCCTACATTCATTTCACATTTCCACAAAATGTTTCCTTTCAAATGGTACAAGAATATGCATATCCTTGCTTCAGGTCCTGAGCTATATGCAGTTAGATTTGGGTATGTCATTTTAGGCAAAAATTGAAAACAAGGGTTGGATCCTTAAGAGGTTGTCATAGTATGCCGTGCTGAATTCTGGTCCCACGGTACAGAATGTATTATTTGGCTTCTTTCAGAAAGCTGTTAAGCAGAATGTCTGGCGCTTGGTATTATTTGGGAAGTAGATATCTGGGAACTGTAGTATAGTAGACTAATAATACTACATGAGAGATATTTTGGATCATTTTTACATTGCTTTAGTTCGGTGGAAAGACCTATTCAGACACAGGTGTTTCCTGAGTGCTCCATCATGTCAGTGAAACTGAAAGTATGCTGAATAACATCACTAAGGCAATAAGCACTCGTCATGCCTGTTTCCCTCAGGTGGCGGTGGACCTGTGTCGCCACCGGGGCACGCTGCCCTATTCGGGAGGGATCAGCTGTGGAGGGGAGCTGGAAAGTGAGGCCCTCACGGAGGAGGTGCTGAAGCTCAAGTCTCTCCTCAGCACCAAGAGAGAACAGATTGCCACTCTCAGGACTGTCCTCAAAGCCAACAAACAGGTAATGTACAACAACAAACAAGGTCTTGCAATGGACACGTCAAGTTGAACACGCACACATACACACACAACCATCAGACTCAGATGGGTCACTTACTGTGTAACAAGATGTACCGACGTGACTATCGTAATTGGTCTTACCAAATGGTCATCAATGATGTGTAGTTCTATTTTTGTCTTGAAAATAAGTTTAATCTATTTTTTCATTGAGGGTCTGGGGCTGACTGACTCTCAGCCTGACGTGTCCATGACCTGTAATCCTCAGACCAGAGTCACTAGATAATGTCCTGACTCGATAACAACTGAACATTCAATCAGACTTTTCCTCTGGTCTTTCTCTCTATTTTGTTTATCCTGTTCTGTTTTCTTGGCTTGTCAAGAAAGCCTTGGGTATCTGACCCATAGCCACACCAGTAAGGTCTGTCTTCTGACTGCTAGAACCATCAGTCTGCCTGGAGGGGATGTTCCTCGTTCAATTGTCTCATATTTGTTTGCGATCTATATTTATTTTTCAATGAAAAACAAATGATATTCCCTAAAAAGAGGGGGGAAGGGGTGAGTGAGACATGATTGGACGGTCTGAGTGTAGACTGAGTCAGAGAGGGAGTATGATGACGTCTTCCTCAGAGATCTTCCAGTACACTTCTCCTTCCTCCCCCTCTCTACTCTGTACGCCTCCAGCCCTGGCTGACCTTCTTCTGTCAACCCCTTCTCTCGCTCTCTTCTCTCCTTCCCGCTGTCTCACACACACACACAAACTCTAAGGCTAATCTCTGCTCGATTAGGCGAGCGTCTCTGTCACGGGTTAGCCTCTGAATTCAGATGTCTGGTGCTCTTCTATTCTACTGCCACAAAGATTCAGACAGATTCAGAACTATGATGTTTTAATAAATTACTATCATAAAACATGTGTGGTTAACCTTTGTTCCCTTCTAGCACAGTTATGTAAATATGGCCGTTATTTACATTGTAGTCATTTACCAGACACTCCAGAGCGACTTACAGTAAACTTTAGAATGAAGATATTTACCAGTTAATTGTTTGTAATTTGCTTTGACAGGGTCGATGCTGTATTTCTTGTTTCTGTTTAAATAAAGGGTTGATATTTTCATTGCTAAAAATATGTCCCATCTGCCATTTTTTTTTAAATGTGCGTTGCACTAACAGATGAGAGGTCAACTTTGCCATCTGTTATGTACTTGATGTATTTTCCCCAGCTGTAACAATGAATCCTAATGTTTCTATTCCAGACAGCAGAGTTGGCTCTGAGCAACCTGAAGACCAAGTACGAGACAGAGAAGAGCATGGTGTCTGAGACCATGGTGAAGCTGAGGAACGAGCTTAAGGCCCTGAAGGAGGACGCTGCCACCTTCTCCTCACTGAGGGTGATGTTCGCCAGCCGGTACAGTCATTTATATACTGTCCTTTTTTATATTCCCAATCACCAAGAATAACAGCAATCTAGAGACCTGAGTTGGAGGAGTGCAGTAACCTCTATTTGTTTAACAATTTAAAAACAGAAATCAGCATCACAAGTGAATACACTGTATTTCAAGTCTGAGGAAACACACACAAAAAGGATTTCAGTTGTGTGTGTCAATTGGTGATGTGCTGCAATCAAAAATATACATATTGCATGATGTCCAAATTCCTGTTAGGCTTACTCTGAGATTAGCGTTACAGGCCTATTTTCTACCCAGCTGCACATCCACAGACTAGCTTCCCTCTGCTGCTGTGAGCAGATCTACACCTGACAGTAGACACTCCAGTGGAACTAATTGTTCTCCATCTTTAAGCAGCTAATCGTCATGTTTGTGCTCCTGTGGCTCATGTTTAGATGAGACAGTCAGACATTCCATGACATGGTAGACTAGAGCTTGGCTGCGACCCAAATGGAACCCGTTCCCTAAATGGTGCTCTACTTTTGAGCAGAGCCCTAAGGCCCCTGGTCAAAAATAGTGCACTAAGTAGGGAAGAGGGTGCTATTTGGGATGCATGCTAGAGCTTCCGCCACTACAGTGTCATCTAATCAGATTACCCCTCTGCAGTCCGCCACAATCCCTCTCCTCACGTGCAGGTTAGCACTCACGTGCTACTGCTCTGTTTGGAGCCTCAGCCTGGACCGACCTGTCCATCGGGTCAGGGAGACTCTCCACGCAATGGCCCCTTCTCCCCCTCTACCCCGCCTCCAACAGTCTCTGTTGGGAAAGCTGCTAGCAACCAAGAGTGGACTGAGACCGAGTTAACCTGTGCAGAGCCTGCGTCACGTGTGATACACTGTTAGTTGGCAGGCAGATGTGTTTTTCAGTGTTTGCATGTATGTCCTGAACTAGTGTGTGGTGGGACAAAGGCATTTGTTATTTGTGATCGTCTGTCATTGCTTGCACAGTTCTGTACGGTATTGAATACTGTAGCTACTGTTACTGTAGTGTTTCCACATGTGTATGTGTTGTTTTTAATGTATCTGTGTGTTACTATTAGAGGGGTGTTAATTTAGCGATTGTTCAGTACTGCAAGCTCAGAAGGGCTTTCAAGGAAAGGAGTATTTTCTCTGAATATGCTTTTTTCCCCCTGGAAAGACATTAAGCTCTGTCTCTTCACTAGGCATTAAATGAGCTGCCATTTGATTAAGCCTGGTGTTTGAAAGGCCCTATAATGCAGGGTGTGGCAGAAGCCTACAGTCTGCTGCTACGGCCAGAGACCCTGACTGAAATTTGATTTGGGAAATGTTTTGTAATGGTGCCATCATGTGGTAATATAGAGTGCCTCAAACTCAAATTATTATTCAACAAATTCAGAAATGAAATGTTGCTTTCTTTGTATTTTCTTGGGTTTCTCTCTTCTCTTGGGTTTGTCCCATGTGATCTTACTGTCTGTCTTGTCTCATAAATGGCTGTCATCTTCCTCTGTGTGTTTGTTTGTCATAGCTGTTGAGATGATGAGCAGTACATTATTCAGATAATGTTTTCTATGTGTGTACAGTTTGTATAACTTTTATCTGTCTAACATGTCTACTAAATGTGTGTGATTGTGTTGCTCTAACATGCATGTGTCTCCAGGTGTGACCAGTATGTCACCCAGCTGGACGAGATGCAGAGGCAGCTAGCAGCGGCTGAGGATGAGAAGAAGACCCTGAACTCCCTGCTCCGCATGGCCATCCAGCAGAAGCTGGCCCTGACCCAGCGCCTGGAGGACCTGGAGGCCCCTATGTCCCCCCACGGCCTCGGCAACAGCCCTCGCCGCGTCAGGGCCAAGGAGCTGGGCACCAAAACGGGCCGAAGCCCCCGGCGCAACAGCCCCGTACGGAGCAGGAACAGTCCCCGCTCCAGCCCAGTCCTCACCAACAGTGTGTCCAGCACCGCCAGCCACCACTTCCGAGCCCTTACCCACAGCCTCCACACCAGCCCTGTAAGAACCCGGTCTTCCTCCACCACTACCTCCTTCCATCCTGACCCTCTTCCTCCTATATATACCCCTTCCTCCTCTACCCGTACCACTCCCCGACCATGCAGAGCAGCCAAGCTCCCCAGGGATGCCACGTTCATTAGAAGTCGTAGTGTCACTGATGTGTTCCGAGCAGGGTTGAGTCCTTGGGAGGAACAGGATGACACCCAGTCTGACTCCTGTAGAGGTTCTTCCAGCTCCCTGGATAGCGTAGTCTTTGGGAGGGCTCTTGTAAGGGGTGCCAGATGGGCTTCAGGCCCTAATCATGAAGATACCTTTTTCACCAATCACACTTTGTGCTCCTCGTCCTCTGCCTCCAGAGTAAAGTCTTCCTATTCCAGATCGATAGAGAATCTGGCCACTTCCAGGTCTCTCTTTATCCCTTCTGTCAACGTATTAGACCCACAAGGCACTGTTAAGCCAGTGTTGAAGCCAACCTTGGAGGTTTCTGTTCATAGAAAACAACAAAACGTTGTTTACAAATCAAATTCTTCAGAGGTGGTGTCCACAAGATCTTCTCCAACCCCAATGTGCCTTACAGCAGCTCCCCTCTCTCTCCCAAGTCAGTCCAGTAGGACCAGACGGGCCCCAGGCTCAATCACAGAGTCGTTTGAGTAGGCCTAGTTATAGGGGCACCAGTGATCCTCTTCACCCACAACCAGCCAGGGCTCGTAGTTCACAGCCCAGAGGATCACGCTCACACAACCAATGACCCTTTGGAGTTTTATCAGCATAAGTGCTCAAGAATGTTGCCCAAGTTATTGAAAGTAGACATGCAAAATACATTGATTGTCTACTGATGGCACCACAGTCTCATAACCTCTTGTTAATACTTACTCTTTTTATTTTTATTTTTTACCTGTTGTCTTAACCAATTGTTGTGCTTTGTGGATCAGTGACAGTATCCTTTTTCAGTTTTGTTTTGGTCCGTCGGTTTATTACTAAATGTCCTTTTTATGTCTCTGTCTCCCCCTGTGTCTGCAGCGGTAAAACCAGTCAGTCGTCACGATCCCCCCAGTCCTCCATAAGAACCGTGTTCTCCATGTCCACCTCCTGAAACACCGCCTTCCCTTCCTCCAAACACATCCTCTTCATCCCAGACCTCCTGAGTCAACTCCCAGACCTTTCTACTCTACTCATCAGACCCGGTGGACTGGCTGCCCTTTCCGTTTCTCCCTTCCATCTTCCTACCCTCTGTATGGACCCAAGATGCCTACCTGCATGCAACCAGGAAGGGAGAGTTAAAGAAGAAAACATACTCTGATTTTATTTATAATGTTATGAAGTAAAGGACTGTTTTTCTGACCTACACAGTATTATTTACCCTTTCTTTCAAACTGAAAACCCTGTCCTGCTGTTGATGTATATTTATGCAAATATATTCCATTTTGATGCTGCTGCAAGTTTTTTGACACTAGTGAAGACGTTTAGCCTGGCAACATGCTGAACTCTGTCTGGCAACGTTCTTCTAGTGTCAGGCAGCATCCCCCCTGGACAACTGCTGCATAGCGTGACCTCCATGTCAGACAGCATCCCCCTGGACAACTGCTGCATAGCGTGACCTCCATGTCAGACAGCATCCCCCCTGGACAACTGCTGCATCCCTCCATGTCAGACAGCATCCCCCTGGACAACTGCTGCATAGCGTGACCTCCATGTCAGACAGCATCCCCCCTGGACAACTGCTGCATAGCGTGACCTCCATGTCAGACAGCATCCCCCCTGGACAACTGCTGCATAGCGTGACCTCCATGTCAGACAGCATCCCCCCTGGACAACTGCTGCATAGCGTGACCTCCATGTCAGGCAGCATCCCCCCTGGACAACTGCTGCATAGCGTGACCTCCATGTCAGGCAGCATCCCCCCTGGACAACTGCTGCATAGCGTGACCTCCATGGCTGTGTCTGAAATGGCACCATATTCCCTACTGTATATTGTGCACTACTTTTGACCTGGGCTCATGGTGATTTGGTTGAAACTAGTGCAATAGGTAGGGAATAGGTGTGCCGTTTTGGTTTCATGGGCATTTTAAAACACAGCAGCCTTACTAATCATAATTGAAATACTAAATGCACACTGAAGAGTCCTGTCTCTCTGGTGTTTTGAGGTTTATTTATTTAGCTCTGCATCTTCTACTGGCGGTAACTGTTAAATCCTTCTCTTTGTCCTGTGACTTACCTGACTGTTTGGCTTTGGCCTACCAGCCATACCCTTCAGTCAGCAGATCAATATCACTGATGGAAATTATTCATCTGTAGCCTCAGCACTTCAGGTTTATATCACAGTTGAATGAACTAGCTAACAAAAAGATGGGAGATATTTGACGGGCATGCTTCATTTCAAACTATGCAGATAGCTCTGAGACTGAAGGCCCTGCAGACTGCTGTTTTCCAGGACCTGAGTAAGGAGGGCCTCAAAGGCTGACGGTTCCATAGAAATAGAATTACGAGAACAGACATCTGTTTAATTATATTTCTATGGATTCTAACTAATTAATTTCCCTCTCGTCTCCTGGCAGCAGGGTTGCAGTGGTCGTGGGTCTTCTAATATAGTGTTCCTACTGGACCACACTGCCAGCCTCCTACAGTGCAGGGTCCACGGTGGGGCACATCCACCTTTATATCTAGTAGCCTTAGTGATTTGGCAATTTGTTTTATAATTTACAAATAAATAATAAAACAACAGGCTCAAATCAACTTGGTCCAGGTGGGTTTCCGTGCTGTGTTTAGTGAAGGTCAATACATCATGCTAATTGGGGGTTCCAATGTTGAAAACAGTGCCTTGGTTTTCCTCTTGCTCCAGTCATTTAATGTTTAGACTAAATCACCTTTTTAAATATGTTGAACACTGTTGTAGTGATGAGATGTGTAGTTAAGTTTTTATATGATTATGGAGCTTTGTTTAGCTTTTCGGGAAACTAATAATAGGCTCTTTGGTATTTGTTGTAGTTTGTACATTTCTTTGTCCTTAAACCCTCCCTCCTGTTTTCTCACTCTTTCACAAATGTGTTTGTACAGGTAGGTGTTTTGTAAATGTAACTGATCATCATACGTCTGTATGTGTGGACAAAATGAATTAGTACATTTATTTTATTTGGCGATAGAACCTAATATGCCCAAATGGTCTGCATCAATTTCTGTGTATGTAAAGTAAGTTCATTTTGTTGACCTGTGAACATCTTATTGTGTGATGGAGAATAAAGCAACACCACTGTCAGTAATTCTTGGGTTGATGACATTAATCTTACTGTATGTTTTCTTTGCCTTTATGATTAATACTTAAAGATCCTTCCCCTAATATGAGGTAATGCATCTTTTGAAGCAAGTTGTGTCCAATTTATTTGATGTTTCATTTGTTACATTGGATTTGCCCAACTTATTGTAATTGGTTCAATGAACTCCAGGCCCTTCTCCCTATACCGGGGGCGTAGAGGGAAGTTAAACCTGTTATATCGGCACATTTATTTATCTGTATTCAGCCAGCAAATTCATTGGTTCCTTTTTATAGTAATTGTAAACAATACCGGTATATTTGTATGCATTGGTTCTGACGTTTTTTCTTCGAATAACCTGCAAAAAAGTGGACATCGCACTGGGCTGTGCATTAAAGAAAATGGTTGAACTAATAGAGAGAAGAAATGTAAAGATCAGGGCTGTGAATTAAATTACAGGTCGGCAGCGATACCTTTACCTGCTGCTTCCTCGACACCTGCCGCTCAGACATTAGGTTGGAGGCAAGAAGCGCCCCGAGGAGCCATGTCCGGACGATCGTACTCCTCCACTGACCCAAAAGCAGATCATAGGACATACCTATGGGCACGTTGTAATGAGAGGAAACGGCTTGTGCACGATAAGTAGTAGAGTAAACTCAGTTTTCCTTTGTCAGAAATCCCCACTATCACTCTCAACGTCAGGTAGGCTAAACTTGAAGGGATTCCCATCATTTGTAATGTGCATCCACTTATGGTGACATATATCGCTTCTAATGTGCAACTACAGCCATTTGGGTGCTGATGGGGACGGATTCAGTACTCTCCAGCCACTGATGTCAGTTTTGTCATCTGTCGGTTGAAGACTATGCACAAGGATTGTATCAGTTCATCCTCTTCTAGACTAGTGCTGTAACAGTTCATCCTTCCTTAGGTTTTAAAGTGGGTCAAACATGACAGCTGGATGGCAGTCCTGTCAGTTATTGGTCTTGTTCTGAGAAAATTAAATTGTTGAAACTAACACTCATCCAGGGAATATCAAAACAACCTCAGGACTAATCCCAAACCCCTGCAGGGCAGGCCATGGTCTGACACGCTCATTTACACACTAGCCATATGATTGCATATTTTGTTTCATTATCTGGTCACTAGATTATAGCATCATTATGTCGGCACACACACAGCAAAACCCCGGGGTGCTACTTTGGTTTTAGAAGTGGGGGGGGGATATAAACATATTTTGTAAATGATCATTTAGGATGAACACTCCAAACAGCCTACCCGACTGCTCGGAGGCTTCCGCATGGGCCTAAAGTACAACGTTGCCTCGTTTTGTGTCACATTGCAATTATAAAACGGGGGGGGGGACATGTCCCCAGTGAAAGTTGCGCTCCTGGCAAAACCCTCACTATAAAGACACAAGAAGGGTCTTGATACTCTAGGGGTAGAGATAGACTCGAGAATGAGGTTACCAGTTAGATATGGGAAATCTATCATGTTGACAGCCAGCTGCTGTCACTCCTGTCTTATCTAAAAGGCTGTGACCCACTTATCTGTTATAGGCAGCTCCAAATTAAATGTGGCCCTGTGGTCATATTCCAGGAATTTTGTGACCGATTGGGAAACTGATGTTGGCCATCTTTTTAATCTGAGTCTGTGTGTTTGCTGTGTAACTGATATGATTGCTCAGGAATAACAGAGCAAAAAAAAAAAAGATGCATTGTTGAAATCCTTACAAATCACACAAAATAAGTCAGTAATTTTGCTAAACTTTTTGGTCCAGTGATCTATCTTATAAACACATTCTGCTGTTTGTTTTTGTGTGTTGGCAAAAGTAAATTTGCCTCTTCAAATCCTGTACAGTGTTTCAAATGTCTTACCCCATATGACTTCCCTGTAATCCTGTTGTTGCATGGCTAAAATTTGTTCTTTGCTTCAGGTACATAGTCCACAGGTACATAGTCAGCTAGCCTACTTCAGCAGTACTGTATCATTTTAATCATTTTAGTCAATAAGATTCTTGCTACGTAAGCTTAACTTTCTGAACACTCGAGACGTGTAGTCCACTTGTCATTCCAATCTCCTTTGCATTAGCGTAGCCTCTTGTGTAGCCTGTCAACTATGTGTCTGTCTATCCCTGTTCTCTCCTCTCTGCACAGACCATACAAACGCTCCACACCGCGTGGCCGCGGCCACCCTAATCTGGTGGTCCCAGCGCGCACGACCCACGTGGAGTTCCAGGTCTCCGGTAGCCTCTGGAACTGCCGATCTGCGGCCAACAAGGCAGAGTTCATCTCAGCCTATGCCTCCCTCCAGTCCCTCGACTTCTTGGCACTGACGGATACATGGATCACCACAGACAACACTGCTACTCCTACTGCTCTCTCTTCGTCTGCCCACGTGTTCTCGCACACCCCGAGAGCTTCTGGTCAGCGGGGTGGTGGCACCGGGATCCTCATCTCTCCCAAGTGGTCATTCTCTCTTTCTCCCTTACCCATCTGTCTATCGCCTCCTTTGAATTCCATGCTGTCACAGTTACCAGCCCTTTCAAGCTTAACATCCTTATCATTTATCGCCCTCCAGGTTCCCTCGGAGAGTTCATCAATGAGCTTGATGCCTTGATAAGCTCCTTTCCTGAGGACGGCTCACCTCTCACAGTTCTGGGCGACTTTAACCTCCCCACGTCTACCTTTGACTCATTCCTCTCTGCCTCCTTCTTTCCACTCCTCTCCTCTTTTGACCTCACCCTCTCACCTTCCCCCTACTCACAAGGCAGGAAATACGCTCGACCTCATCTTTACTAGATGCTGTTCTTCCACTAACCTCGTTGCAACTCCTCCAAGTCTCCGACCACTACCTTGTATCCTTTTCCCTCTCGCTCTCATCCAACACTTCCCACACTGCCCCTACTCGGATGGTATCGCGCCGTCCCAACCTTCGCTCTCTCTCCCCCCGCTACTCTCTCCTCTTCCATCCTATCATCTCTTCCCTCTGCTCAAACCTTCTCCAACCTATCTCCTGATTCTGCCTCCTCAACCCTCCTCTCCTCCCTTTCTGCATCCTTTGACTCTCTATGTCCCCTATCCTCCAGGCCGGCTCGGTCCTCCCCTCCCGCTCCGTGGCTCGACGACTCATTGTGAGCTCACAGAACAGGGCTCCGGGCAGCCGGCGGAATGGAGGAAAAACTCGCCTCCCTGCGGACCTGACATCCTTTCACTCCTCCTCTCTACATTTTCCTCTTCTCTCTGCTGCTAAAGCCAATTTCTACCACTCTAAATTCCAAGCATCTGCCTCTAACCCTAGGAAGCTCTTTGCAACCTTCTCCTCCCTCCTGAATCCTCCTCCCCTCCCCCCCCTCCTCCCCTCTCTGCAGATGACTTCGTCAACCATTTTGAAAAGAAGGTCGACGACATCCGATCCTCGTTTGCTAAGTCAAACGACACCGCTGGTTCTGCTCACACTGCCCTACCCTGTGCTCTGACCTCTTTCTCCCCTCTCTCCAGATGAAATCTCGCGTCTTGTGACGGCCGGCCGTAACAACCTGCCCGCTTGACCCTATCCCCTCCTCTCTTCTCCAGACCATTTCCGGAGACCTTCTCCCTTACCTCACCTCGCTCATCAACTCATCCCTGACCGCTGGCTACGTCCCTTCTGTCTTCAAGAGAGCGAGAGTTGCACCCCCTTCTGAAAAAACCTACACTCGATCCCTCCGATGTCAACAACTACAGACCAGTATCCCTTCTTTCTTTTCTCTCCAAAACTCTTGAACGTGCCGTCCTTGGCCAGCTCTCCCGCTATCTCTCTCAGAATGACCTTCTTGATCCAAATCAGTCAGGTTTCAAGACTAGTCATTCAACTGAGACTGCTCTTCTCTGTATCACGGAGCGCTCCGCACTGCTAAAGCTAACTCTCTCTCCTCTGCTCTCATCCTTCTAGACCTATCGGCTGCCTTCGATACTGTGAACCATCAGATCCTCCTCTCCACCCTCTCCGAGTTGGGCATCTCCGGCGCGGCCCACGCTTGGATTGCGTCCTACCTGACAGGTCGCTCCTACCAGGTGGCGTGGCGTGAATCCGTCTCCACACCACGTGCTCTCACCACTGGTGTCCCCCAGGGCTCTGTTCTAGGCCCTCTCCTATTCTCGCTATACACCAAGTCACTTGGCTCTGTCATAACCTCACATGGTCTCTCCTATCATTGCTATGCAGACGACACACAATTAATCTTCTCCTTTCCCCCTTCTGATGACCAGGTGGCGAATCGCATCTCTGCATGTCTGGCAGACATATCAGTGTGGATGACGGATCACCACCTCAAGCTGAACCTCGGCAAGACGGAGCTGCTCTTCCTCCCGGGAAGGACTGCCCGTTCCATGATCTCGCCATCACGGTTGACAACTCCATTGTGTCCTCCTCCCAGAGCGCTAAGAACCTTGGCGTGATCCTGGACAACACCCTGTCGTTCTCAACTAACATCAAGGCGGTGGCCCGTTCCTGTAGGTTCATGCTCTACAACATCCGCAGAGTACGACCCTGCCTCACACAGGAAGCGGCGCAGGTCCTAATCCAGGCACTTGTCATCTCCCGTCTGGATTACTGCAACTCGCTGTTGGCTGGGCTCCTGCCTGTGCCATTAAACCCCTACAACTCATCCAGAACGCCGCAGCCCGTCTGGTGTTCAACCTTCCCAAGTTCTCTCACGTCACCCCGCTCCTCCGCTCCCTCCACTGGCTTCCAGTTGAAGCTCGCATCCGCTTGCAAGACCATGGTGCTTGCCTACGGAGCTGTGAGGGGAACGGCACCTCAGTACCTCCAGGCTCTGATCAGGCCCTACACCCAAACAAGGGCACTGCGTTCATCCACCTCTGGCCTGCTCGCCTCCCTACCACTGGGAGGGAAGTACAGTTCCCGCTCAGCCCAGTCAAAACTGTTCGCTGCTCTGGCCCCCAATGGTGGAACAAACTCCCTCACGACGCCAGGACAGCGGAGTCAATCACCACCTTCCGGAGACACCTGAAACCCCACCTCTTTAAGGAATACCTAGGATAGGATAAAGTAATCCCTCTCACCCCCCTCCCCCTTAAAA